>NC_089801.1:51231939-51531939 GCF_029633855.1 Hoplias malabaricus | reverse complement strand
AAGTAATGTAGACTAACCAACAGCTCATTACTCACAAACACACAACTGAAAACTACACTGGAATGTTTAAAATACTTTTTCAAAACACTCAAAATCCTCATTTAGATGTTAAAATTAAAGAAGTGAGGAAAACTGACCTGAACCTAACCGTGCCAGTCTGTAGGATCTCTGTCCCAAACTCTTTACATAGTGCACTTCACAGATTATAAAACTAAGAATACTACTACACCCAGTGCACTAAATATTAGAAAGACGTGGTGCTTGTAGCCAAATACAACCTGCTTTATTGTCCGACATACAGTGCTATACAATTTTCGTTGCAGAAAATTTTATGTCACACCTATATTGTACACTAAATAATGTGAATGGAGGTGTTTAAGATGCAGCCTATTTCATAGCTCACATTTCCCACCAAAGAACCAATTTGTTCACCTTAAAGCCAAAACAAATTTTGTTAAAACAAAGGACAAAACATATCCTCCTACAGTCTGTTGAACACTCAAGCTCAGGCTCAGTGCCCCGTAAACAGAGTGAAAGCAATGAGAGTGTGGCATGCACTTGTACATCACAGAATTTAAAAAAAAATCCATCTTCAAAATCAGTTCATGAACAAATAACGTGTAGAATAATTTTCAAAAGGACTGAATCAACTGTGGAGCCCGTCTGTAAAAACAGCTGAGTTGAGAGTGAAGCTAAAGTTTTAGGATTTTTTAAATGCCACAAGAGAGCAGCAAAAGAGATTCATGTGTCAAAACTTCACCTCCTTACTAAGAGTTAATTTATTAGGCAAGGGGAACCTGTCTTTTGCTTGCAAGTTGTTAAAATTCCTGGAGAAGGCATCTGGATGATCCATATTCCCATTTTCTTACTCCGAGGACTGCTGTGCTTGTGGTGGCTTTGTGCCCACAAAAAAACCCTCTGTTTATAAACACTACAATTGTCTGTGTATAATTTTATATAAATATGCAGATGTTCTTATACATATGTTCACTGATACTATTTCAAAACTCAGAGCTCAATGTTTCCTCATGTTTTCAGGCTCGATATTACAAGCACAACAGTAACCTACACATCTTGCTTTTCATCTTTTGTTTTTTTTTTTTTTCTTGCTTGAAAGAAAGTAGGATTTCAGTGTCTGTGTGACAAATTGCAGCAAAAGGCTGGAAAATCCAGTCTGATCTTCGGTGCTACAAAGCATTTGACCCAACAAAGATCAAGAAATATCCAGTGAATTGGAAAAGCGAGGCAGAGATTGAGGCGACCCAATTAAACTTTGAAGCTGCGCTGGTGTCATTTCCACAAACCTGATCTCATCCTCCATCTCCCTGACCTTCACTGCCTCGTCACTTCTTCGCGGTGTCATGCTAACCTGACCTTTGTCAGACTAGCGCTCTTATCTTTAATATGACATGATAAAAACTGCACTATTTTCCTCTTCAGAAGCTATAAAGGGTGAGGGGAAAAATGGAATTTTCTTATATCACTGGTCCAGGCTGGGGAGGAGGGAAGAGTAGAGAGAAAAAAAAGGAGGGGCAAGAGGAGATGGTAAAAAATGGAGGTAATCCAGAAGGCTCTGAAAGAGGCTGATAGATGGTGTCTTCTTGTTGAGATGCTGACAGCGATGGTGCTGTCCCCCACTGTGAACATGATAAAGAGGTGAAAGATTTTCTGCTTTTCTGTGTGATTAGCACATATAATTGTTTCTCACTCTCTGTTTCTTGCTCACCCTCGCTCACTTTCTTTCATTGTCTATCTCTTTTTGCTCTTATAACAGGTCTGAAACAAGTCTTTCACATTCCAGTCAGTTTATGTTTATGTTGTGGATGAAGGGTATACTCAAGTACATTTCATCTGATGCTCTGTCTGACATATCTGTGTACCGACAAATACTGTAGATACATAAGTTCTGGCACTTTCAGAAGACGTCTATGGGCAGATGCCTCGGACGCTATGAAGTTGTGTCTTGTGTAGTTTGCACAATGTCAGCAGGAACTCCAGTTCAAGGAACTACAGTGTTATCTGTTTTAAGCTATTATTCCATATTGCTTCTTTCACACAATGCAGGTTCACATTTTAAGCATGGCACTGCACCTGTGCAGCTTTTGCAGGAGAAGCTCTGGAACATTTCCCATACGGTTCTCAAATGTGCCGACCCAGACTTTACCCAGAGTTCTTACTAGGGTGCTTCCAGGATAAAAGTACAGCTCCTCTGAGTAAACTCAGGAAAATTTCTGGATTACTGTACATGTGAGAAAAGGGCATATAAGATGCCAGTTTTGCCAGACTGCCATTAGCCAAATAGCCATTGTCACAGAGGTGTTTCTGGCACCTGCAAAGAGAAAAGCCTTGCCATTGGAAGGTCTGGAGACGTTTTGGTGATTCATATCAATGCCTTTGTTTACATGTGGTTTTTATTATGTGATTGTGTTGTACACAAAATATGGAGGGCAGGACTAATAAATGCAGAAATGAAAAAGGGAGCACAAAGTATTCATAATATATTATATATATATTTTTTCTTTGAAAATAAATACTACATTATCTCTTATTACTGAGTGTTTTCTACAATGGATTGATTAATCATGGATCCCTTACACCGGAAAGCGATGATGTTGCTATTTATAGAAACAGTAGGATCTGCTCATGTGTTGAGGCATTCTTGTGTTATTAAGCTGAGAAAGATGACAAGGTGTGATTTTTGTGTCTAATGCGGCGCCGCTGGTCCACTGGGTTAAACAAAAATTAATTCTACACTCACCAACCACTACCTCGATTTTTAGAGGACTTGTGCTGTGGCTGTGGAGGTAGCGGGGGTGGTGGAGGAGGAGGTGGCAAAGCTGGTGAAGTGGGCTGGCTTCTTTGAACAAAGTGACAGTACATTGATATATTTGATTGCTTTTTCCCATCCATTACTGCTCACTATAGAAAACAATGTGTACTTGTCAAACATAGCAGAAACCCGTGTGTAAACACATTGGAAGCCTTAATAAGAAACTGAACAAATTGCACAAAACAAATTGTGGGAGTGGGAGGAAGGGGGTGGACGACGTCAAGGCAGTCGCCTTGACAATCTTTCCTGGATTGGTGGCTGATGAAAGGCTCCAGGGAGAGCTGGATGGTGCTACAATAAAGAAAAAAACAATAATATTATGTCTGAACTCACATGTGAACCTGTGTCCAGTCCCAAAAACTACAACCCAAGAATATATATGAGTAAACAAGGCTTAATGTTATCGCTGCCTTTGTTGTGATTTTCAAAGCTTGTGGATCCTATTAGTGTTGGTGTACTTGACAGCATTGGTTACATTCCTGGCATAACAGGTACCAAGTACAAAAAACAAGCAGAGCCGAGAACAGTCAAGTACAGTAGGTACCATGCTTTGAAAAAGTCATATGAGGGAAAGTAAGTCAAGTTTATTACTCATTTAAAAACACATAAATACAGTATGTAGCATAATGCAGTATGTGAAAGTTTATAGTCACTCTGGTCATTGCGCTGTAAGGCTGATTAAAGATGCAGTTTGCTTACTTTTTCCAATTAAGCCATAAATAAAACACTGTAACAGGACTGAACTGTGCTTCTAACCTGAATAAAACATGGATGATCCAGAACAACATACAACTTTTCACTTTTAGTGTCTATGTAAGCTTTTTCTTACCAGCCTTGATTGGATGAAATATTCGGCCTACATGAACTGATGCCTCATGAGAGTTTCACTAAAATAAAGAGCTGTAGTCTAGAGTGCTCTTTGCCATATGAGTCCTAAGCCAAATTGTGATTAGTGGACTGAAAAGAAATTAGACAAGTAGAAAAAATAAAAACTGAAAAAACTGATGATAGCATATAATTATAATGTCAGAAATGATCAAGGCTGAGTTTAAAACTTAGTGTTCAAGGTAAAGCCAGCAATTTAAAAATTAGTTATTTATAATCAGAGCTGGTCTGGACTTCCCTGAGGCCCTAAGCAAAATTCTGATAATCCTCCTACCTGTGACAGTTTTTTGACAGTTACAAACATAACACATATAATATTAAAATACTGTTATTTATTATATTATCAGCTCCATTTGACTCATTCAAACTATATATATATATATTTTTTTTTTTTTTTTTTTTTTTCAAAAATAGGAGACTATTTATACTATTATCTGAATACTCCATGGAAAAAAATGAAGATGTATTGTGTTGTGTTGGGAATATGTTTTGCCAAGTATCTACAGCTAATTAAAATTCAGTTCCATTCAATTAAATCTTTGATGTCAATTACATTCCACCTTAAGTCCAGATGTAACTAGGCTATAACGCTTGAGAGACTGGATAAACATTGCCTTGTTTTAAAATGATACAGGTGTGTAATCACCCTTCATATCCATATATTGTCTCTAGACTCATCCTCACAGAGGTTACTGCTTTCAAGTTTCATTTCGTGTTTGAGTTTCATATGAATATGAATGCATTTAACAGAAAGGTTAATTTAAACAAGAACCAGATTCATTCATTATCTGTAACCGCTTATCCAATTAAGGGTCGCGGGGGGTCCAGAGCCTACCTGGAATCATCGGGCGCAAGGCGGGAATACACCCTGGAGGGGACGCCAGTCCTTCACAGGGTAACACAGACACACACACACATTCACTCACACACACGGACACTTTCAAGTCGCCAATCCACCTGCAACGTGTGGTTTTTTTTTTGGACTGTGGGAGGAAACCGGAGCACCCGGAGGAAACCCACGCGGACACGGGGAGAACACACCAACTCCTCACAGACAGTCACCCGGAGCGGGAATCGAACCCACAACCTCCAGGCCCCTGGAGCTGTGTGACTGCGACACTACCTGTTGCGCCACCGTGCCGCCCAAGAACCAGATGCTTTACCTTATTTAAACTAAACACCTATAAAACACCTATATAAACACCTATATAAATGAAGAGTTTGAGCTGAATGGGGAGAATCTTCTTTACCTTCAACACACCAATATAGAAGAAATATACTTCAGTAGAATAACTATAACATTAAGAAACCAAGTTGTACCACTTCAATTTAACTTCACTATTTAAGGTGGAACACAAAATTCAAACAAGCAGCTGGTGAACAAGAAGCCAACACTAATTCTATAACAGGTGCAGCATTTAAGGTTGAATAGAAAACAAAATAAAGCTTGCATCATTGTGTCACTTTAAGTGGTGCAGCAGTTTCATCCAGACACCTGTAACTGCTTTACTGTTTAAGGTGTAATGAAAACGTCAAATAAGCTGGTGTTAGTGTGATTATGTAAATATGCCTCCCTCTGCTCGTATTACCTGCATTCAGGATGTAAGATGGCCCCAAGTCCACTCTATCAAACATTTCTGATATCACACTTAACTTTGATGGTGTGGCTGTAAAAACTTCTCCCGTTGTTCGCAATTTAGGTATACTTCTTGACTCCTCTCTGTCCTTCAAATTTCATATTAAGGCCCTAAACAAAACATCCTTTTTCCATTTACGTAATATTGCTCACCTTCGTCCCCTACTTTCTTGCTCGAGTTCTCTCTGATTTAAAAAAATCAGCTCATATCATCCGTTCTTCATCAGCTCCTCTGGCTTCCCTTTTCGCTCCATATTCAGTTTAAAGTTCTCCTGTTCACATACAAAGCTCTGTACGGTCTGACGCCTGTTTCTGAACTTTTACATCCCTACTGTTCTACAAGATCACTGAGGTCCTCTGAGAGTGGTCTTTTGTCAGTACCCATATTTAAATTAGTTACCGCTGGTGGTAGATCGTTGAGTGTGATGGCACCCAAAAACTTTTTACTACCACAAATCATCTCTTCATCTCTGATTTTCATTTTCTGCTTTTAAATCTCAGCTAAAGACCTACCTCTTCTCTAAGTACATCTGCAGGTATAAGTGTCTTCCCCTTTTTTTTATCCTCTACTCTTTGTGCAAAGCAACCTTGGGTATTAGAAAGGTGCTATATGAATTTAATGTATTTTATTATTATTATTATTATTATTATTATTATTATTATTATATACAATTTTCAAAACAAACATGACTATCAAACTGTCACCATAATTTGTGTTACACTTTATTGTAGGTGATATTTGATAGGTCGCAATATATAGGGTGGCCATATATTGCCAAATTTTGTCATATATTGACCTTTAAAATGCAGAAAAACTAGTCCATGCATTTATAACTTCACGGCTAGATTACTGCAATACGCTCTTGACAGGGAGCATGTGCAAAGCACTACACAAGCTTCAGTTAGTTAAAAATGCAGCAGCCAGAGTGCTCACTAGAGCTAAAAAATG
This sequence comes from Hoplias malabaricus, assembly GCF_029633855.1. Classification (NCBI taxonomy): domain Eukaryota; kingdom Metazoa; phylum Chordata; class Actinopteri; order Characiformes; family Erythrinidae; genus Hoplias; species Hoplias malabaricus. Next base: position 51,525,639 of record NC_089801.1, on the reverse strand, counting down.
GACCATTTAACCCCAGTTCTCTGTTCTCTACACAGGCTACCCATAAAATTTCAATTTCACTATAAAATACTACTCTTGGCCTATAAATGGTTTATCTCTAAACAGTTTAGGCTCGCAGTTTCTTACTGAACTTCTCATCACCCCTCATTAACACATCGTTCACAGGAGGCTGGTCTACTCTTAGTTCCTCGCATTAGGAAAAACACTGCAGGAGGAAGAGCCTTTTCTCACAAAGCTCCTCAACTCTGGAATAGCCTTCCTATTACTGTTAGGGGCTCAGATATACTTCCAATCTTTAAATCTCAATTGAAAACCTATTTTTTCACACAGGTTTTTGGTTAATCTCCCAGTTTTAGGTTACTCTTCTCTACTGGGGTCATAGCTGGTTTTACATATTATCACTACCTTGTATCACATACTCTTTCCCACACAGTAAATTCACCCTTGTTAAAACAACATTATTAGTGTTAAACTAACACTGTTAGTGTAAAAATTTAACACTCTCTGTGTTAAGTTAACACTAATAGTGTTGATTTAACACTGGAGAATTTGCTGTGCATGTGTCTATTGTTTGTTTGTTGCTCTGCCTGGCCCCTGGATGCTTCATGAAGGGTAATTCCTCCCCTGCTTTACTGAGAACCTATTAACACCACACACCCCCGCCCCCCACCCTTTTTTTAATCTCCTTTCTCTCTCATGCTTCCGGATACCCTGTTCCTGCTGCTCTCCCTGATGATGTCTGCCCTCTGCATCCTGCACAAGATCTTGGCCGTGTCTCACCTACAGTACTATGCTTGGCCATGCAAGGATGCTGTCTTAGCCTAATTGGACTCTGCACCTGCTTTTACTCTCCCACAGAATCACTGACTACTTTCTGTTCACACAAAACTACAAAACTGGAGCACTGTATTGAAATGACATTCAAGAGCAACATTTACAAGAATATGACTGTAATATTTTTAATGTTTCTCTAAGCAAGCATGACATTTTTTTTCAACCAGAAATTGTAATTTCTTGATAACAGGGCAGCCCTGGGATCTAGATATTTGTAGAAATACAGGGTGAGTCAAAAGCCGCAGGACACCCTTTTATTTTGTTGATATGCTCCATGAACATTTTCCATGAACATTGGAAAAACTTGATCCAGTATGGTGGCTTTCAAGATGGCGGCCATGTTCAGACATAGCCTGACATTTAGGTCCCCCTCACCCATTACTTGCTGGGGTATTCAGATAAGTGTGTCCTGCAACATTTGACTCACCCTGTACCCTGTGTTTCATATAAAGGTCTAGCAGATAAACAGTGCTGTAAAATAAATCATAACCTCATTCCCAGCTCTCTGGAGTTCTGGCTTTAACAATTCAGAATTTTATGTGTTTTATGTGTAAATTTTATATGTAAATTTAAAAAAACAAAACTATGCACATTTAATTTACTTATCAGAATGTCAGTAACTGCAGTGTTGTTATAGGGACAGAGGTGATTACTTTCAGTTATTTTTTTAATATAGAGAAGAAAACAAAAGGCTCATAGGTCACAAAAATGCCTACACACAAGTAGAAGATTCTATGATAAATTAACTATCCCAACATATTTCCGTTTGAAGATATAGTAAACCTATATGTGCGGCTCGGCTGAAAACTACTCTGAAATAATCAGTGTAGCATTATACACACATGAAGGACAAAGCAAAGTGTGTCCAAATTCAACTCTCAGCTCTGACCATTTGAATATTTAAACCCTTTTGCTCACCTACAAAATGTCATCAAAGTCCACGTTTAAATGAAGAGTTTAAGGCTTAGGGCAAGAATTAGGATGAGGAAAATCCTGTAGACAGCAAAACCCCAGACATTAATGGTGATTTAAAAATCTTGGCAAGACGCATTTTTTAGGTCCCAAAAAGAGAAGATGTCTGGCGAAAAGAGTCACCCTATAGTATACCTACGTAAGTCTTTATGGTATAGGAGTACAAACTTTTATCAACATTAAGAACGGCTTGATAATAAAGGAAATTACTTTTCCAAAAGTTGCCAAAAAGGAAAATCCAATACCTTTAATATTATTATGATGTCATTCTGAATAAGCTTTTATGAACATTTATATAGGTCATTATGTAAGTCTGTGAAATTAAATAGTGTCATGTAAGTTTATGAACGCTGTACTAAAATACAGTTTAATAATAACTTGCCACTTCGCACCAACCTTTGACCTTAACAAATACTAAACAGTAGAAAGTGTGCTTTTCTACACTCATCTAGCCCCAGGTTATGGGGCTAGATGTGTGTGAGGAAAAAAAAAGACCTTGAGAACAGATGGCAATTCCAGCAGTGTCTGTTTCAAGCTCTCTTCTCTCTCTCTCTCTCTCTCTCTCTCTCTCTCTCTCTCTCTCTCTCTCACTGTCTCTCACTCTCACTCTCTCTCTCTCTCTCTCTCTCTCTCTCTCGCTGTCTCTCACTCTCACTCTCTCTCTCTCAATTTATCTCTCCCTTGCTTTTGCTATTTCTCACACTCTCTCTCTCACTCTGTCTTTCACTCTCTCCAAGCAATTAGCAGCAAAGCAAAAGTGTGCTTGAGGGAGATATTAGCATGTATAATACATGGGCCTAGAGGCGGATGACTCCATATTTCATCTCCTTTATTGCAGTATCACTTGTGAGTACCATAACCAACCTCTATAACCCAAGCCAAATCAATCACTTGCCTGTAGTTTGTGGGCAAAGCTGTCTTTTAGAATAAAAGTCAGAATGAAGTCCAAATTAAACAACACTCAAAATTTCCAAAGCATTTGTATGCAACAAAGATAAATTAAATTTCTAAAAAACTTTAAATACAGTTCTAATATTTAATACAGTCAGGTTTTGACAGACAACATTTATGTAACAAACAAAAGTCAATAAAGCAGCATTAAGCAAGAACAGGAAAACATTGCCAAAATCATCCTGGCTTAAAGAAACTCCCAAAGATTTTTTCCTTAAAAAAATGCAGCTACAAAATCATTGTGATGCTCCACTGACTTGTAATCAATGCTACTCTGGTCTCAGCACTGCAAAAACTGCACTGTGAAACTTCTGTAACAGGGTAGGAACCCCTCCACCTACTTACACTGAGTTAAGTACATTCATTCATGTGTTCATTCATTATCTGTAACTGCTTATCCAGTTCAGATTTGCGGTGGGTCTGGAGCCTAACCGGAATCATTGGACGCAAGGCGGGAACACACCCTAGAGGGGCACCAGTCCTTCACAGGGCCACACACACACACACGCACACACATTCACTCACACACTCATTCATACGGACACTTTTTGAGTTGCCAATCCACCTTCCAAAGTGTGTTTCACACGGACAAGGGGAGAACTGACCAAACTGGAGTGGGACTGCAACACTACCTGCTGCGCCACCATAAGATATATATATCTTACCTAGTGTTCCTTTAAAATTAATGATTAATGTGATATTTTAATATTTCAATTGTGTGTGCTTAGAATTGTTCAAACAAATTGAGCTTTTTTCTGTCTTTCTGTTTCATATACTTCATTTTTGTACATTTTGTTTAATATATTAAAGTATTTGTGTTGAATTTATAATTAAAGCTGAATTTATATTCTCCCGTATTGCAGCCATGGTCATTTGACTCTGTGACCTTCTGTACTAATGAGATTAAATATGAAAAATGTAAAGAGAAACAATAAAATATTAATACACAGTCAACATGACAATTTTCATTAGTTCACGTCGATATATCTGGAACTATGGCTGAACCCAGGTTTGCTCTGATTTGTTCTCCTCAGCTGCATTTTATAACTAGTTTTGGCTTACTGGAAATCAGCATGTTAAACAGCAGGCATTAATTAGCCTTTTTTTGCTTCCTACTCTAATACTGTTACATAGGGGAAAAAGCCATTATTGCAGTATAATTTCTATCACAATACACCCTTGACCCTGGCATCAGCATGAAGCCTAAAATGTGGGCCTTGGCTTAAATGGGTCTGTGGAAAAGTGAGTTCCATGTACCTCTTTAATACAAACTCTCTAATTTGACCACACAATTGCCTCAGACAATTGCCCTCCATAACTGAAGTGGCCCTAGAGGTTCTTGGAACATATCTGCAAGACTTTAATAGAGGCCACATCATGTGGCTTGGAACATTTTAACTATCAGCATAAGCTCACTATGGTGGACAAAGTTTGTTAGACCACCCTCCTCAAAGTGCTCAATTTGGAGGGCAGTTAGGAATTAGGGGAAAAGTAAATTAAAGTCAATTAAAAATGTTCAATAATTCAAAAATAATTACTCCGCAGTAATTAACTCCTGAGTTTTACAGTCACATCTCCTTGTTCCTATACAGTTTTTACTGTCCATTCACTCAGCTAACTGACAACACAGGAGCACTTTTTAGTTCTACAAATACAGGCTGTATTCCATGTGTTGATCTTCATACACTGTTTGCCCCTTTTCACACTGTTCTGTAATGGTCAGGTCCCCACAATGTGCGATTTGGCTGTATCTGACTCATACCAGCACACAACAACGCCGTGTCAGTGTTTGCTATCACTGAGAACGATCCACCAAAGTGTGGAAGTCATTAGCATAGAAGAACAGGGATGAAGGGGGTCAACATAGTATGCAGATCAACAAATGATCCACTGAATGTAAGGGTCGCGGTGGGTCCAGAGCCTACCTGGAATCATTGGGCACAAGGTGGGAATACACCCTGGTGGGGGCGATTTAATAACATGAATCTGAACATCAATAATGCTGTTTCTGATAATGCTCATATAACAATATTAATAATTATTATTTTAGAATGAATTAGGAAAGTTTTGCTAGATTTTTGCTGTTTCCAAGGTTTTAAAGGTGTTGATAGAGAGTAAACGGTAGTTATTCTGATATAGCTGTGAAATTATATTGTGTTGACTGTTCCAACTTTCATTCTAATGGAGCTCCAGTGAAGCTCAAGAAAAACTGCAGTGTAAGTAAATACATCTTAATAATATTAGTAATTACCTTTAGATTCTGTTTAATATGAGCACTACTTATAAGAGCATTATGTACCTTGCTATGTAGTACTCTGGAATTTGTACCTCACATTTATTCATTTAATATGTACAGCCTATTATTACTTCTTGCAGCTCCACTGCCCACAGGTTCTACAATTACAGCCTGGTGTCTGTAATTCTGTATACAGTTATAAAAATATTATCTATAGCTCATTATAAGACTTAAGTTTAATGAGTCATTTTTACAGTTTATAAGTACACTGTAAAGATAAAGACTTAAAAATGTGGGCTTTATAGAAAGTGTTAACCAAATTTTTCACTACATTCAGTGCATAATTCAATTATGAAACATCAAATTATAAGCTTAAAGTTATATCAACGACTTTGGAATCAATGCAATTTTTTTCAAAAAAGCAAATAAACTGCACTGACACACAGTATAACTGGTCAAGATAAAAAAAATTGCTCCAACACCTTCCCCAGTTAACTTCCCCCTGGAAGTTAATTCTTTTGAGGGCAGCTTGCAGCCTGTATACAGCAGCGAAACAGGGGGGTGCCAATTCTGAAGCTCTGCCAGGTCTTCCTTCTTATGAAGCAAGGTCAGGAGAGCTCTCCGACAGCTCAAGAGAAGCATCCCTTCACTTATGCTGCTCTGGTGAATATCCAGCACATCCTGACCCAACATCTCCTAAAACATATTATAGAACTTGACAGGGAGACCTTCAAACCCTGGCACCTGAACTTTCTTCATGCCTTAGAGAGCCCACAGTGAGAGCTCAGTGTCAGGTACTGCAGCTGACTCTCATGTGTGTTGACATTGGCTTAGGCTGTGTAAGAACTCCTCCTCCACCACTTTCTGTGCCTCTGTCCACTCACTCTTGTACAGCTTTGAGTAGAAGCTGACTATTTGCTTGTGAAATTCTGTAGGATTAGATGATAGAGCCCCTGATTTTACTGGCAGAGCATGCAGAAAGCTTTTCTGTCCATTACTTAGCCTAAGACCAAAGGCGATCAAAGAAGAATATGAAGCCGATTTCCTGTGGTTTCTGCTAAACACTTGAGCTTGAAAGAATAATTTAATTTGTACCTTGGCTATATCCCACCACAGTTGATGAGGGTTAAAGGATTTTCTGTGAGCTATAAACATCCCAAATATGTAAAAAATTTTCTAAAATTGGCAAATTAAAATGCCAGTAAGCCCACTCTGGCTTTATGTGTGTGTATACCACCAGACCCATGAAAGCAATCTTGTCTAGCCAATGGGAGAGCATTGTTTCTGGAAAGAGCCAATGTGTACTCTCTTTGAACAGTGTTCTCCATATTTCGCCATGGGCCTACAGCAGCTCACAGAGTCGTTTGCAGGAAGCTGCATGTGGTTATGCATGGTTCCTGTTCTTTACCCACCCATTATTAGAAATGCTGGCACTAAGAGCATCTATTAAACCATTCTGTTCAATGTCTCCTGTGTCAAGACAGTGTAAGAGCAAGGAATAACATTTTGTGGCAAAAGAAAAGCCACCCCAAAGCTAAAAAAAGAGATATGACTTAAAATCGCAAGCCCCTCCAATTCTCCCTCAGTCCACAGCTTTGCAGGTGTCACCATGCGTCTCCTGTAAGAAAGTATCTATTCTGATCTGCTTTGCTGTCTCATGAAATTTCACACGTTCAAAATTGTCCCTCTCCCCATTAATATTTAAAAATTAAATTCTAATGTCAGCTGATAAAAACAGAACCACGAAAACAAAGGTCAGTCCGGCCAGTAAAATCTGCACAGCTCTCTGCATTGATATTTATAAACAAATACATTTTCACCCAGTTTTTTTCCTACTAATGAGGTGAACCAGATAGATAAAAAAATATATTTTAATGGCTAACACTTACTGAACACTAACCCTAGCTTGTTATACCAGCTTTGAGCATTTGTACGCGTGTCTTAGTGTGTCTATGTTGCTCTGCAAAACACTAAGGCTGACTCACAAATATCTTTCTCCACCCTATGTACTGCACAATGTAGGTTATCAAATAATGGTTTCTCCATTGTATATTAGATAATAAAAACAGTTTTACTGGGGTTTTAGATTCAGCTCTCTCTGTCTACACTGTACCTTACACTGTAGCCTGATGCACACCTTCACAGAAATGTTACTACACATTGCAATGACACAGACTACAATAACTTTGACTAGTCTGCAGCAGGATGGACATGGAACAATTTAATGAGAAGTTAACCAAGGAAATTCAGAAAAATACAGGTGGGTATGTAGATATGTGGTGTTTACACCTTGTCCCCTACTAGAAATGCCAGAAAGAGATGGCATTTCTTCTGGAAGCATTTAGATGGTGGAAAGACCTCTCAATATCGAAAGGCATTTAATGGGATGAGGATGTTGCTCTATTCCTGCTCCATATATGGGTAACACATTTATTTTTGCTATTTCAGAGATGCAACAAGTTAAATTACTTAACAGACAAAACTACAAAACTAATCATCTTGAGTTGGAAATACGCTTCATTGGTAATTCAAACATTAAATAAAAGCTTAAATGAAAAAGCTACAGTCGCCTTCCCATTCAAACCTACCATTTCACCTTAAAAAAGGCAGCCAGTTACATTTCTTAAGACGATATGCTTTATTACACGCTCCCTTTTTCCATTTATTCTCTTTGCCCCAGCCTTGCTTTGTGCTTTTACTCAGACCTTTAAAACCACGCTCCACCTCAACCCCAGCCTCCATACACCAGCTGTAGCCAAAGTGGGAAGGGACAGAGGTGCTCCTGACTCATTAATGCTTTAAGTGCAGGCACGGATGAGATATTCTATCTTCCAGCACATAAAGCATTTCATACTAATATCACGTGACCAATGCAGTGTAGTCAAAACCCTTGATTTTAAGCTAGCATTTGCTCCTGAGTGTCTCAGAGAAGCATATACAACATAGATTTTCTGAATGAGCGAATGTCAGGTCTTGTCAGGTGATGTCTGCCCTATGTTTCCCTGTCTCTGTGTTTTCCTTTTGTTTATTCTGCTCTGTTTTCCCTTTATGTACATTCTTCCCTAGCCATGCTTCTACCTCTCATTCAACTGATACAGATGTTCCTTATTTGTTAAGTCATTTGTGGTTTATTGTGTTTCTTTTCTGGTGCTTGTCCTTAGTGGTGTATCTCTCTTTGTGTTGCATTATTTTTGGTATTCATGTCTTGGTGTGTACTCTTCTGCTGCTTTCAATGCATGTAGGGGTGGTACTTTTCTCCAAGGACCAATTCCTTTCTCATGTCCTAAGTTAGTTTGTTTGTTTAGTGTTATCTTCCCAGCTTTGTGTCTCTAAATATTACGATTCTACACAAAAAAATGTACAATAAAGGTACATCGGACACTAAAGGTACAAACAGTGTAAATGTATCTTTTGTAAATGTGTAAATGTACAGGTACAGCAGGTTTTTTTGTTTGTTTGTTTGTTTTTGCTTTTTTGTTTTTAAATCCAGGTTTGTTCCCTTAAATTACATTACATTCTCCAGAAGGAGAGGTGAAAATGTGTTTCATTATAGAGCTAATTATTACAATTATAGCAATAATACAACAAAAGTCCTGGAGATGAAATGAGGCGTATGAAAACAACACAATTTTATGTACATTTATAATAGAATAAGTTCCAATTATGTTCCCCACCTACAATAATGTACCTATTGAGGTTACCACCACAGTGGCAGCAAATGGTACCACCACAGATTTACTGCATTTTCTTCTGCGTCCTGTCTTCTGCCACTTGACAGTGAGACAGGTTTACCAAAACGAAATCCAAACCAGTTCAGGGTCCAGAGCCTACCTGGAATCATTGGGTGCAAGGCGGGAACACATCCTGGAGGGGGCGCCAGTCCTTCACAGGGCAACACAGACATACACACACACATTCACTCACATACACACACCTACGGACACTTTTGAGTCGCCAGTCCACCTACCAACGTGTGTTTTTGGACTGTGGGAGGAAACCAGAACACCCGGAGGAAACCCACACGGACTTGGGGAGAATACACCAACTCCTCATAGACAGTCACCTGGAGCAAGAATCGAACCCACAACCTCCAGGTCCCTGGAGCTGTGTGACTGCGACACTACCTGCTGTGCCACCGTGTCACCCGCCCACCCACCCCCCAAAAAAAAAAAAAAAAAAAAAAAAAAATTAAAAAAGAAATTTCATAGCCTGCGGCTTTCCCTGCCACCAGGCAGCACACCTCCACACTGCTCACACAATGAAGCTGGGTCACACGCTTAAAAATAAACGAGTTACAAAACAAATACTTTTGCTGTTAAGTTTTAATGGGTAAAGGAACCTTAAAATTCTGTGAACCTTTAAATGGTTCTTATCACTCACACATCTCTTAAAGATAGTTTTTTCTATAATGGGTTCTTCTATAGCATCGCTCAAAGAACCACCTTTGATTTTAAGAGTGCAGGCTGGAGACCCAGCACACACTCCCAGTCACATCGCACACGCGCACATGCTCGTTCAAACACACAAACAAACACACAATTGCTTCACTATCAACCTGAAAACAGCTCACCAACGTGGGGAAAGCTGGCAAATAGCCAAGTGCTGGCTCCCACATTCACGTCAATCTACCCAGCTTTGCATGTGTACACACAGACAGAGTGTGAAAGACAGAAAGGGAGACAAAGAAAGAGAGAGGGTCTGGATGAAGAGGGCAGGGAGGCAAAAGGAAGGAAAAGGTTAGGAAAAAGAAAAGTTAGGAAAAGGAAGAGTAGGCCAGGAAAGAGAGCAAAAAAGAGACCAGGATTAGAAAGAGAGAAGGGAAGGGGAAACAGGTGGGGGCATGGAGAGAGCAGATGGAGAGACCAGTAGAAAGAAAAGGAGAGATGAGGAAAAGAAGAAATAATAAAGATACCACATAGAGAGAAAAAAAAAACTATTTGTCACAATTAAGAGAAGGCGCAGTTACTGTTCCTCAGTAAAACAATAAACATAGTGTTACAGTTATAGAAGTAAAACTAAAGCCTCCTCCTGCTTGCCTGGAGCACACTGAACATTCCCCTGACCTCACATCTGATTAGAGGAACACAACATAATATTTTTACCTTAAATTTACAGTTTCAAACCTACTGTGATGTTTCACTGACTTGTAATAAACAGAAATTTTGTTTCTACTCTGAGCTCACCAATACAGAACCTGCATTAAGTCGCCCTCCACACTGATTTAATTTCAGTGTTGTAAAAATCAATTTGTAAAACTTTACAATAAGATACATTAATTAACTGTATTTACGGCAGTAATAAATATTACCAAATGGTTAACTAATGTCTTAACTAATTATTAATTGACACTAATTAAGATGTTATGGAGCATTACTAAATATTTAACGAAAGTCACAGTTAAAGTAACACTACTTACACAAATAAAAGTTGTTATTAAATGGTTAAGTAAAGTCTCAATTAATAATTCACTAATGATAAAAGTAAACCAAACCTTTTGTTTTACATAAGATTATATTAACTAACAGTACCTAATCACAGTAATAAACATTACTAAATATTTAAATAATGTTTCAACTAATTACTACTAATTACTAATTGTATATTCCCCTTAATAAACATTACCTAAACATTAATTTTACATTTACGACTACATAATTTTAAAAAATGATTAATTAAGGTTTATTAAACATTCTGTAAGTGAGTATAAGGGAAATGGACATTCAACTTTATAATAAGGGTCACACGAGCTCCGTTCAGCCGCCTCAACAATGGAGGTCCGGAACATGGCCCACTCGGACTCAATGTCACCGGCCTCCCCCGGGATGCAGTCGAAGCTCTGCCGGATGTGGGAGTTGAAGATCTTTCTGACAGGTTCCTCTGCCAAACGTTCCCAGCAAACCCTCAGCACACGTTTGGGCCTGCCAGGTCTGTCCGGCATCCTCCCCCGCCATCTGATCCAACACACCACAAGGTGGTGATCAGTTGACAGCTCAGCGCCTCTCTTCACCCGAGTGTCCAGAACATATGGCCGCAGGTCAGATGATAAGACTATAAAATCGATCATCGAAATGCGGCCTAGGGTGTCCTGATGCCAGGTGTACTTGTGGACACCCTTATGTTCGAACATGGTGTTCGTAATGGACAAACTGTGACGAGCACAGAAATCCAATAACTGAACACCACTCGGGTTCAGATCAGCGGGGCCGTTCCTCCCAATCACGCCCCTCCAGGTCTCACTGTCATTACCCACGTGAGCATTGAAGTCCCCCAGCAGAACAATGGAGTCCCCAGAATGAGTGTTCTCCAGCACTCCCTCTAGGGTCCCCAAGAAGGCATGGTACTCTGAACTGCTGTTCGGTGCATAAGCACAAACAACAGTCAGAGCCCTTTCCCCAACCCGAAGGCGCAGGAAAATTACCCTCTCGTCCACTGGGGTAAACCCCAACGTACAGGCGCTAAGCCGGGGGGCTATGAGTAAGCCCACACCCGCCTTACGCCTCTCACCCTGGGCAACCCCAGAGTGAAAGAGCATCCAGCCCCTCTCGAGGAGATTGGTTCCAGAGCCCATACTGTGTGTCGAGGTGAGCCCAACTATATCTAGTCAGTACCTCTCAACCTCGCGCACCAGCTCAGGCTCTTTTCCCACCAGAGAGGTTACGTTCCATGTTCCAAAAGCCAGTTTCAGTAACCGAGGATCGGAACGCCAGGGCCCCCGACCCCCCGACCACCACCCGATCCACAATGCACCAGACCCGGATTACTACCTCTCCCACAGGTGGTGGGCCCATGGGAGAGTGGACCCATGTATCCCCTTCGGGCTAAGCCCGGCCGGACTCCATAGGTGAAAGTCCGGCCACCAGGCGCTCGCCAAGGAGCCCCTCCCCCAGGCCTGGCTCCAGGGTGAGGCCCCGGTAACCCGGCTCCGGGCAAGGGAGGCTGTGTCCTCGTTATTATAATTTTCATTCGTGTCTTTATGGATCACTCTTTGTCTGGCCCATCACCTAGGACCAATTTGCCTTGGGAGACCCTACCAGGGGCTATTGCCCCCGACAACATAGCTCCTAGGCTCACGCAGGCACGCAAACCCCTCCACCACGTTAAGGTGGTGATCCAAGGAGGAGTGTTCGTGTGACCCTTATTATAAATTTGAATGTCCATTTCCCTTATACTCACTTACAGAATGTTTAATAAACATGCGGCTCGCAGCCTCGGCAGTCGCCGAGGCAAAAACTCGGGTGTGGGAGGAGTTCGGTGAGAACATGGAAAATGACTTTCGGTCGGCTCCGAGAAGTTTCTGGCAAACCGTCAGGCGACTCAGGAGGGGAAAGCAGTTTTCCACCAACACTGTATATTGTGGGGGTGGGGAACTGTTGACCTCGACTGGGGACGTCACCAGACAGTGGAAGGAATACTTCGAGGATCTTCTCAATCCCACCAGCACGTCTTCCGCAGAGGAAGCAGAGCTTGGGGACCCCGGGGGGGGGGCTCGTCTATCACTGGGGCTGAAGTGGCCAAGGTGGTAGTGAAACTCCTTGGCGGTAGGGCCCCGGGGGTGGATGAGGTTCACCCCGGGTTCCTCAAGGCTCTGGATGTTGTGGGGCTGTCCTGGTTGACACGTCTTTGCAACATCGCGTGGACATCGGGGGCAGTGCCTCTGTACTGGCAGACTGGGGTGGTGGTTCCCCTTTTTAAAAAGGGGGATCGGAGGGTGTGTTCCAACTATAGGGGGATCACACTCCTCAGCCTCCCCGGTAAGGTCTATGCGGGGGTACTGGAGAAGAGAGTCCAACCGATAGTTGAACCTCGGATCCAGGAGGAACAATGCGGATTCCGCCCCGGTCGTGGAACACAGGACCAGCTCTTTACCCTCGCTAGGATCCTGGAGGGTGCATGGGAGTTTGCTCAACCAGTCTACATGTGTTTTGTGGATCTGGAGAAGGCATTCGACCGTGGTATTCTGTGGGGGGTGCTCAGGGAGTATGGGGTACTGGGCTCTTTGTTACGAGCTATCCAGTCCCTGTACAAACAGAGCAGGAGTCTGGTTCGTATGGCTGGCAGTAAGTCCGACTGGTTTCCAGTCGGAGTTGGACTCCGTCAGGGCTGCCCGTTGTCACCGGTTCTGTTCACAATTTTTATGGACAGAATTTCTTGGCGTAGCCAAGTGGCGGAGAAGAACGAGATCGCGGGTACAAGCGGCTGAAATGAGTTTTCTCCGCAGGATGTCTGGACTGTCCCTTAGAGACAGGGTTAGGAGCTCGGACATCCAGGAGAGACTCGGAGTGGAGCCGCTGCTCCTCCACGTCGAGAGGAGCCAGTTGAGGTGGTTCGGGCATCTGGTTCGGATGCCTCCTGGACGCCTTCCTGGAGAGGTGTTCCGGGCATGTCCAACGGGGAGGAGGCCCCGGGGCAGACCAAGAACACGCTGGAGAGACTATATGTCTTGACTGGCCTGGGAACGCCTCGGTATACCCCCGGAGGAGCTGGCGTCGGTAGCTGGGGAGAGGGAGGTCTGGGTTTCTTTGCTCCGACTGCTTCCCCCGTGACCCGGACCCGGATAAGCGGTGGATAATGGATGGATGGATGGATGGTCACACGAACAGTAATTAAGGCTACACATATTTAAGTAATGCATAGTTAACATTTATTAAACATTCTGTAAGTGCGTATAAAGGAAATGTGCATTCAAGTTTACAATAAGGGTTACAAAAATAATAATTCTGGGCCACAAATGTTTAGGTAATACTTAGTTAAAGTTTATTAAACATTTCCTTTTTTCCATTATAATGTATTCAACTTTACAGTAAGGGTCACAAAAATGCTATTAAGCACTACAAATGTTTAAATAATGCTTTGTTCTGTAATATTGCTTTATAAAATCAACAGTGGATGCATTAAAATGTGCAATGTTACAAAGAATGTAATGTGTAAAATAGGCTAAATAAAATAACTAGAAACACACATGGAGTATATTGCAGATTATACCAGAGTTAGTTCTGACCCTACCATGTGAATGGCATTCCAGGAGGAGTGCCAATATTACACGATAATATAGGCACGGTGGCTTAGTGGTTAGCACATTCACCTCTCAGCCTTGGGATTTTGGGTTCAAGTCCCATCTGGGTGGAGTTTCCATGTTCTCCCCGTGTCTGCGTGGGTTGCCTCCGGGGTCTCCAGTTTCCTCCCACAGTCCAAAAACATGGAGGGTAGGCTTCTCTAATAACTGTCCTGGTGTGTGAATGAATATGTGTTCATTCACACACGTGTGAATGGGCTGTTCCTGTACCCGTTTAGAAGAAGCTGTTTTGATCGCTCTGGTTTTCCTGTTACTTGTTTCTACTGTTATTTCTGTACTTATTTCTGTTTTTACAACTTACTAACCATCCATAGATCTATCTTATAGATTGTCTCCACAGAAATATTTATTACAGAGGCACTTATACTGCCACCGGACCCTGGAGTAACGTTTCTAGTGTAAGTTACTAAAATCAACCAAAAGCGGTAAGTACCTGCAATTCCATGGCTACTACTGGCTGTTTTGCTGTTTGAGTGTGGCATGTTTAGATTAACCCCCTTTTCCACCTCTAGCGATAATGATAGTGGTTGTGTTTGTGCTAGCTAGTTAGCTAGTTAGCTCTCTGGTGGATAAAGTGGAACAGCTAGAAGTGCGCATCCGGAGCTTATTATTATCAAAGGATAAACAACGAGATTCAGTGCTAGCAACTCCGGGTGCCTTAGGGAGAGTTAGCACCCCCTCGACTCCAGCGTTAGAGCCCTCACAGCGGGGTGAATGGGTGACGTCTCGGCAACATAGCCGGAAAGCTAAGGCTTATGCTAACGCTGAGGCCAAAGCTAGCCCACCAGGACACCACGCTCCTCCGATTCACGTGTCAAACAGGTTTGCCCCGCTCAGCGAAACACCCTCTGAGGAGCCTGTTAGGAGTGCTCTGGTTATAGGAAACTCTATTGTTCGACACGTGAAATTAGCTACTCCTTTAGGGGCACCGGCAGTAACAGTTTGTCGGGAGCCAGAGCGCAGGATATTAGTGGCAACCTTAGACTGTTAGTTAATAGGAGATATTCGACGATAGTCGTTAATGTAGGGGCCAATGATATTCGTCTGCGGCAGTCTGAGGTAACTAAGGGTAATATTAGAGAGGTGATTAAACTGGCCCAGATGATGTCCGATGCCGTAATCTGCTCTGGTCCCATCCCAATGTGGCGTGGCGCTGAAGCCTACAGCAGACATTCGGCGTTAAACTGCTGGATGTCCAAGTTGTGTTCCGAAAATCAAGTGGGCTTTAAAGACAATTGGTTACGTTTCGAGGGCAAGCCTGGTCTTATAGGTAGGGATGGTATCCACCCCATGCGGGAGGGTGCTGCCTTACTTTCTTGCAGCATAGCACATAGTCTTTTAGTTAGTCAGCAGAGTAGTGTAGACAGCTGCTGACAATCCAGAGCCGGGATCAGGCCGCAGACAGACAGGCTAAACCGACCGTCTGCGAACTGCCTTGAGGCATCACCTAGGTTCAACTGTATTGAGACTGTGTCTTTCCCCCTAACTAAATGTAAAAGTAGAAAAACAAAATCAGCCTGTTTCAGCAACCTAATCAATATTAAATCATACACATATGATAGCAGCAATACTTCAGAACTAAAATTTGGGTTACTCAAGATAAGATCACTAAACTCAAAACCAGTCATCGTAAATGATATCATAAGTGATCATAAATTCAACGTTTTCTGTCTCATGGAAACGTGGGTTAGACCAAATGGATATTCAGCACTAAATGAGGTCACCCCCTAGGCTATAATTATGTACATAGCCCAAGATTATCAGGCAAAGGAGGTGGAGTATGTGTAATTTACCAACAATACCTAAGAAATTAGTCTTAAACAATGTGACACCTTCACTTCTTTTGAGGTTCTCTCCACCATTATTACAAATCCGGTCACAAAAAAGGATGCATTTTTTTATGTAACATTTACAGACCACCAGGGCCTTACTTAGAATTTCTGAAAGAATTCAGCGACTTTGCTACAAACCTAGCGGTTTGCAATCATAAAGATATAATTGTAGGAGATTTCAATATCCATTTTGAGAAGGAAAGTGACCCACTAAAAATGGCATTTACCTCAATCTTAGACTCTATTGATATTACTCAAAATGTAACAGGGCCTACACACTACTGCAGTCACACTTTAGACTTAGTTCTGACACTAGGTCTTAACATAGACAAAATTAATATCTTACCTCAGCAATCCTCAGCAATCTCCGACCATTAACTAATTTCATATGAGCTACGTCTTAGCCATAATATATGTAAGACCCCTCGCTATTCTACAAAGCGTATAATAAAACCATCTACCGCCCTACAATTTATAGAAAACCTCCCAGAAATATCAACACCAGTTCACACTCCATCAGGCCCAATGGAGCTAGAAGTACTAACTGACTACTTAGAAAATACCTGTCGATCTACTTTAGAAAAGGTAGCACCACATAAGAGAAAAAGTATAAGACAGAAAAAGCTCGCCCCATGGTACAAACCGGATTCCAAAAAAGTTGGGACACTAAACAAATTGTGAATAAAAACTGAATGCAATAATGTGGAGGTGCCAACATCTAATATTTTATTCAGAATAGAACACAAATCACAGATCAAAAGTTTAAACTGAGAGAATGTATCATTTTAAGGGAAAAATATGTTGTTTCAAAATTTCATGGCATCAACAAATCCCAAAAAAGTTGGGACAAGGCCATTTTTTACCACTGTGTGGCACCCACCCTTCTTCTTACAACACTCAACAGACGTCTGGGGACAGAGGAGACTAGTTTCTCAAGTTTAGAAATAGGACAGAATAATAAGACAGAAAAAGCTCGCACCATGGTATAATGATAAGACCCGTACTTTAAAACAAACATTATGAAAACTAGAGCGGAAATGGCGATCAACCAAGCTTGAAGTGTTCCATTCTGCCTGGAAGGACAGCCTTATAGAGTATAGAAATGGCCTCACTAAAGCTCGCTCAGCATATCTGGCCTCGCTGATCTCCAATAATAAAAATAATCAGAGAGTACTGTTTAGTGTGTTTTCCAGAACTACAAAAAATTAAGCAGGTTCCGAACAACTAATTCCAGCAACTCTCACCAGTAAAGATTTTACGGACTTTTTTAATAATAAAATTGAGAATATTAGACAACAAACTCAAGCCACAGGATTAAATCTGACCTGGCTGCCCCCCAATGTGACTGATATAAAACATAATGTAATTGTAAAAGAAAGACTTGAAACCGACTCCCACAGTTAGAACTACTCTGCAACCTCTGCAAACTGTACAACTTGCACACTTGATGCAATTCCCACAAAATTACTCAAAGATGTACTACCAGCTATTATCAATCCTCTTTTAACTATAGTAAACTCATCCCTTAGCCTGGGCCATGTACCCAAAGCTTTTAAGCTAGCAGTTATTAAACCTATGATCAAGAAACCAAATCTTGATGCTAGTACACTGTCTAATTACAGGCCTATTTCTAATCTGCCATTTCTATCCAAGATCTTAGAAAAAGCCGTGGCCCAACAACTTAGTTCATATATACATAAGAATTATATATATGAAAAATTCCAATCTGGATTCAGGCCACATCATAGTACAGAGACAGCTCTAGTCAAGATAACAAATTATCTTCTTCTTGCCTCTGATCAAGGCCACGTATCCCTGTTGGTGCTTCTTGACCTCAGCGTAGCCTTCGATACAGTAGACCACAATATTCTCCTAGAAAGGTTAGAAAACATGGTTGGAATTACAAGGACAGCCCTATTATGGTTCAAATCGTATTTAAAGGAATGTTATCGTTTGTAAAATTTAACAATCTAAATTCAAATTATTCTAAAGTAAGATTTGGAATTCCGCAACGCTCTATTTTAGGACCATTATTATTTACATTATACATGTTACCGCTAGGCACAGTTATAAGAAACCATGACATTAACTTTCACTGTTATGCAGACGACATGCAATTGTATATTTCAGCCAAGCCCGAGGACAAACACAGATTAAAGAAAATAGAGAACTGTGTAAAAGACGTGAAAGGCTGGATGTTGCGTAACTTCCTCCTTCTAAACAGCAACAAAACAGAGGTCCTGCTTTTGGGTCCAAAGGTGGCAAGAAATAAATTATCAGATTTAATTTTAAATCTCAATGACTTTCCAGCTAAACCTGGTTCAGCAGCAAAAAATCTTGGTGTCATAATTGACCCGGATAAATCATTTGATCAACACATAGGCAATATTACTAGGACAGCTTTTATACATCTTCACAATATTGCTAAGATTAGAAATGCCTTATCCCTGCAGGATGCAGAAACATTAGTACATGCCTTTATTACTTCAAGGCTTGACTACTGTAACGCACTACTGTCAGGATGTACCAGCAGCAATTTAAGAACACTTCGGCTAGTTCAAAATGCTACAGCCAGTGTCCTCACTAAAACTAGAAAATTTGAACATATCAGACCAGTTCTATCATCACTTCACTGGCTGCCTGTAAAATTCCGCATCGACTACAAAATTCTGTTATTAACATATAAAGCTCTACATGGGCTCGCTCCTGAATACCTTCAAGATACTATTTCCTATTATGAGCCTCCACGTTTACTCAGATCACAGAATACTGGTTTTTTAATTATTCCCAGAATTCAGAAGGCCTTAGCTTGGGGAAGAGCCTTTTCTTATAAAGCCCCCCAACTCTGGAATGATCTTCCAGAAAATGTTCAGGACTCAGACACAGTCGCAAAGTTCAAATCTAGGCTAAAAACTCATTTGTTTAGTTTATCTTTTGGTAGTTAATGCTCCCTCATAGATAAAGGCGGCAGATCCGGGGAGTCCATGGACACAGGGAATTACAGTAAACTGAGACGCTGGAGTTGTCGTCCCGCCGCTTCACGCGATCACTCAGGTCTGTTGACGGTGGAGCGGAGGAATGCCAGTGTTTCAGGATGCTCCCGTGTCTGTGTGTCCTTCTGGTTCTCTCCTTTTAGTTAAAGCTGTCATAGTGAGATTTGCCGGAGTCATTAGCCACACTCTGGAAATGTTCACATTTTCTGCTTTACAAACGCCAAACAGTTCAAAACTAATTCCATCCCTTTACATTTCTCAGTAAAGGACTGCCCATCTGTCTGTCTGGACACTGATGGATGACTGTCAAGATCCTCCTCCATGCTTCAGACCAGCTGCCCACGCTCCAGCAACCACCAAGTGCCTTGAAGCTGCCTCTACACTGAAGTTCTCATGGACTACTAACTATTATTACCAGTAGATTGACCAGAGGAGGATAGGTCACCCCTTGTGAGCCTTGGTTCCTCCCAAGGTTTCTTCCTCAGCTGAGGGAGTTTTTCCTTGCCACTGCTGCCCCTGGCTTGCTCACCTGGGGTTTTTTACATTTTTTTAAATTTCATGTCAAATCTTTTTCTTACTGGAATTCTGTGAAGCTGCATTGTGACAACATCAGTTGTAAAAAGCGATCTACAAATAAATTTGATTTGATGTGTGTGTGCCCAGATATGGATTGGTGCTTTATCCTGGGTGAAATCCTAGTGCCCGATGCAGTCCTCCAGGTGGACGGTCGTTCCTGGTTGAGAGTATGCTGTGTGCGTTTGGCTGCCGCTTCTCGTCAGTGTGTGTGTGGATTGAGTGTTCTCACCTGTGTGGGTTGTAAAGCGTCCTTGGGTATCAAAAAGGCGCTATATAAGTGTAACGATAGATAGATATTGGCACTCTGACCCAAGCTCTTCAGGTATCACTCTGCAAAATACACATAACCTAGCAATGATGCTAGTGCTTACAATAGGGAACCGGTTCATTTTCAGTTCACACACCTTATTTAGAACAGAGTAAAAAGTTTGGCATAGTGTACTGTTATCTGTTTTCTGATTTGTAAACAAAAGAATATTGAAAATAAATAAAAGTAAACTGCTATGTCTATGTGGTTTCTGTGATGGTGTTTAACTCAAGGTGCATCTTTTGTCCCCACTTTCGTTCACCAGCTCAGCAGCATGGCTCAGGAGCAATCCTCCAAATACTCACTTTTACCTTAACCTTCCTCCTGTGTTAGCTTTCTGTTACCATCTCTTATGTTAATGGGTCGGTTTTGATCCATGTCTTAACTCACCCATAATGTCCCCTAAAAACAATTAATTATCAACCAGTTTGTTTCTTACCTCTTGTTTACCTTGTTAGACTTCCTTATCCATGAAAGGATTGGTTTTAATTTTTCACAGTTGTATACTGTTAACTGAAAATGTATACTCTACAAAACACAAACTCTAAACTGAGTTGGCCTTACATGTCTGGACATGTCTGTCTTTCCTTGTTTTGTGAAACAGCTAAAGATAGAAGCCACTAACTGAAGCTCAAGTGGTTGTTAGAAGACCTAGCTGTAGGCTGATTCCAGATTTGGCACTTGTTTTGTTTTCTTAATAAAATTATACCTGAAACCGCTGCTCAGTATGGCCAACTTAGTATGTGCATCTGAATGATTTTGCCCCTATTGGAGAATTTAGTGACTTTTCAGATGTTCTGATGAGTTATTAAAAAAAAAAAAAAAAAACAGATCAGCACCAAATCTAGTGACTTTCTGTACAAACCTTAGCTACTTAGATAACTAAAATAAAGTAAAAAAATAAACTAAAATATTAAACATAATTCATAACAAACAAACACAAAAACAGAACAGCACACATCTACATGAAGATCATGGATCTGGGCTGAACACAGCACAGCCTCAGGAGTAAGTGGACACCTGCCCAGCGCACCTTAGGGTTTCCTGCTCCAATATACCCACTATATCTCAGGAATTGCTTGTTAATGAGCTGATTAGCTTGATGATGACAACAACTAAATATATGCAGTGAGTGATGTTTTAATTAGATAATGATTAACTGAGACATTACTTAACATTTTAATATCAGTTACGATTGTTGCATGGTTTCTTAATTAATGTTGAAATGAGACATTAGTTATAAAATTTAGTAATGCGTATTTACGTCATAACTATTTTCAATTAGTAATTAGTTAAAACATTATTTACCCATTTTGTAATGTTTATTGCTACCATAAGGTACTGTTAATTAACATAAACGTATGTAAAACAACAGTTTTTTTTTATTATTTATATCATTAGTTATTAGTTTTATTTAGGACATTACTTAACCATTTAATAATACAAAAGATTTGTGTAAGTAGTGTTAATTAATGTTTAATTGATACTATAAATATTTACTAATGCTTCATAACATCTTAATTTATGTCAATTAATAACTAGTTTAGTCATTATTTAACTATTTAATAATGTTTATTACTGCTGTAAATACTGTTAATGAATGCACCTTTATTGTAAAGTTTTACCAATGAATTACACTAGGGGGAGTTTCAGGAGCAAAAAAACTCAAATCTTACTAGTGTTCCTTTAAACTACAGGCTATGGGACATTCTGTAAAATTCAAATTGAAATAATATATTACTAATATTATGAAAATCATTTACAGATTCTGGGGATTTGATAGAAATGCACACTATAATGCAGGTGGCAAGTGTGTTCATTTCATTTTAAACATTTTATCAACATGATATTTTGGTAATAAAACTGCTGGACACAAACACATTTTTAGATCATTTTTGCTCCCACAGTAGCAGGTACATTCTAAGTTATCTGGATTGATATAAATAACTAAAAACAGAAATCATTGCCTACATAGGTCATTTCACTACAATATATAGACAGCTCTCCTTGCTATTCATATGAACTATACAGTTAAATCAGTCCTTGTTTAGGAAAAAAATAGTTCAGCATTTAGGTCTGATTAAATTTTAGACTTATTAGGAGATGGGTGGGCATCATTTATCTCATCATGTCTTCTGTTCTTTCATTCTAATTCTATGACATTAATAAGCTAATACACACACAGACAGTAGTCTAGTCACACCTTGGCTCTACCAGTTCTACCAGTACACCTGCTCTACTCTGTCCAGTTCAAACAGTGGACAGTGCTTAATTGACAACCAGCAAAGTGAAACATAAACCTCCTAACAGAAAAAAAGTCAGATATCTAACCCCTACCTAATATTAACATAAACAGTGATGTGTGATTCAGTTCAGTAAACATGAGGAGTGTGGTAAGTGATGATGTATTGGTACTGACTGAGGGATAAAAGAATACAGAAATTCTCATCAGAACAAATGTCATTTACTTAACCCCGGCACTCGAGTATGTGTGCACGCGCAGGTCTTCAGGAAGAGCGGTGGGGGAGAGGTAGTAGAGAGAGTGGATTATATAATTTATGAAGTGATGGGGGGGGGGGGGGTTGACTGCTGTCGGTTCCTTGTTAAAATATTTAGTTTAAATAATATGTACTTTCTATGGATATTTTTTTACATTTAAAAAAATGACTTTTCGTCTTATTTTTAGGCATGCTTGGACTCAAATTAGGGGCTAGAAACACCCATGCTCTCTACACACACAAAAACTCACAAACACGAAATAGAATAGGAGCAAACTACATGTCTCCTGGTCCTGGACTAACACTCTGTCACAGTAATTACTACATTCTCCTCAGTGCTAACAAGGAGCTGAAGCTCCAGAACTCCATTAATGACACCCCCCCCCCTCCCTTTTATTTATCTGTCAAGGAATGGAGGAGAGAGGGAGAAATGGAGTAATTTCTATCCACACATCTTACTCAAGTGAGACTTACCCTCTCACCTGTTCAGGTGCTAACCACTCTCAAAGGAACACACAGGAATTACAGTTCAACTGCTGGCAATTTTCTATGTGTATTCACTGTGTATGCACTGTGTATGAGAGTGGGAGAGAGAGAGAGAGAGAGAGAGAGAGAGAGAGAGAGAGAGAGAGACAGAGAGAGAGAGAGAGAGGCTATGTTCCAATCAGATTCTTGTTTTTTGCCTTAATGTGACACAGATCTGATTTTTCTCAGGGCTGTGTGGACATGTCAAATCCATTTTTTTTCCAAATCAGATTTAAGTCACTTTAATATGTGCCCTTAGATCAGATACATATCTGATCTCTTGGCATTTCTTATGAATAGGGGCGGCACCGTGGTGCACCATGTAGTGTAGGGACCTTGTGGTTGTGGGTTGAAGTGTCTTTCCAGATGACTGACCATGAGGAGTTTGGTGTGTTCTCCCCGTGTCTGTGTGGGTTTCCTCTGTGTTCTCCGGTCTCCGGTCACCTCTTGGTAGGTGGATTGGTGATTCAAAAGTGTCCCTAGGTGTGAGTGCATGAGTGAATATGTGAGTGTGTCTCAAGGAGCGGGTCAAGCTGCATCCCAAATAGCACCATACTCTCTACGTCGTTTTTTTTTACAGATTATACAATTAAAATTACTACACCCAGACAGGCATTAGTTTAACAGGTGGATTTGAAGCATGTAGCTGAATATTAACAATTTTATATTTCAACATATAAAAATATATGAGCGCATAAACTCTGATTTCTGTATGTACATTACAGACAAATACAGGCCACTTACATTTAGGAATTGATCTGAATTGATGTGAACTGTTAAGCCAAATCCAATGTGAGCACAACACCTGAATTTATTAATAAGGTTTGTGATGTGAACCAGAGAGAGAGAGAGAGAAAGCAACACCCTGAGTTTTTTTAATTGAACAGAAACAGTATCATCATGAAATCCTTCCAAAATTAAATACAAAATATTTTAATATGAATAAAATATTTTTAATTCAGTTTAACTGTAAATTTTCAGTGTTCTTTCCCTTCTCTGCAAAAATATGTTTTGGTCTTTTGGTTGTGTTTGTTCAGACAGCAACAATATGTATCAAATCTATTCTGTCATCAAAATTTCACAGAACACACATGGGACATGGAGGTATGTTTTGACCGTTCAAATTGTTAAAAATGTCATTACATTATAATGGATGTGTCATTAATGCATTTTAATGTGATACATTGGTCTCAGTTAAGGATTATCTAGGCATTTATGACCCAGAGTTTTGACACTGTATAAAAATGTGTGTGTGTGTGTGTGTGTGTGTGTGTGTGTGTGAGTGAGAGAGAGAGAGAGAGAGAGAGAGAGAGAGAACTATAATCAAACTTCTTTTTTCCCCTCAATTTACCATCCACGTAACTACATTCACTCTGACTAATTAATCCCTGTTTACACACACATTATCTCCAAATGTCAGCAGAAAGACAACAGGGAATCTGCAGGAGTTAATTCTGATGAAATTAGATATGCATATGTTTGAAGTAAAATGTAATAAACTTGCAATAATGAACTACAGCAACTTTCTTTATCCAGAGGGCACAATAATTCATTCACAATTATTGTGCACAAAAATATTCATTTGGACTGCAAAGCCCAAGGGTCATTCCTTAAGCAAATGAACGCATTATAAATGTCAGTTGAACAAAGACCATTTCTAATGCTCCTGGATGAATAGGCAAACAATCGGGTAGATTCACAGGATCCAAGTTTAGTCCCAGCTATAGGGCAGCACATGGAATGCCACTCTCTTTGTAAAGGCAGTGAAATGTAGTGAATGCAGTGAATTTAATTACATTTTAATATCTATGTACGCAATCAATTTTATGGCATACTTTCTCAGAAGGAAGGTACAGTAGAGGTACATTATTGGTCACTGAAGGTTGACAACTTAAATGTACCTTTAAAGGTACAACAGTGTTTAAGAGTCCCGGTGAATATTTGTAAGATTTAATAATACAAATGTGTCAACACGATTTAAGTCCTGGAGATGAGATTGAGCATATGGAATCAACACTATTTAAAAATCTATTACAATAGATTAAGGTACAGTTATGTTCCCCTAATTACAGGTACAGATATGTACCCTTGAGTGTACCACCACAGTGGCAATTTTTCTGACAGTGTATTAAAGTAATATCCATTATATGTATACTACAATCCCAAATAAAGAAGTTGGGACCGTATAGAAAATACAAATAAAAAACAAACCAAGTGTCTCTTACATTTACTTTGGCTTTAATTCCTCAAAGACAGTATGAACCATGTGAAAAATCAATGTTCCTTAAAAAAGATTGGAAGGGGTTTGCATGTTTTCCATTTACGTTTGCATTTCCCTTACTCTCCCACCTTATGTAATCTAATCTATATATTGCAATGTCACTTGCATATTAAAATGAACTAAATATGTGTAGCCCAATTAAACCCTATTAAAACCTACTTAACTGTCATCAATCACAATCCATTTGATATGTCTACATATACCTCACACAACATGCAGTTAATTACATGTTCAGTATTACCCAGCCCTTACTGTTAATATAAAACCCAGCAGGGATTTGTACAATGTATTCAACAATAATGCATCCTATTCAGCACTTTCTGTTGTCCCTGTAGAGACAATTAAAACATTGTTTAGCACTTCACATTTGTGTGAATTGTGCGGCGTAAAAAAATGAACCCCCCACCACACTACCCTTTAGATTATTAAGCAGTTTCCTACAAAATTAGTCACTAAGTAAGTCACCTTGAAATGCATGAAACTACCAAGCTGGGAAGGTAAAGGCTATCAAGCCATTTAATCAACATTAGAGGTCCAATTATTTTATCCTACATAACTCAGAATATTGTGATAACTTGGCCATTATTCCATAAGCTGCAACAACGAGGAGCCATGCAGGAGTAATTTATTTTGTTATTTGTACACAAGTAAAGAGTCAAAACTTCTAAAATTTGCAGTCTGTGGAAATGTGTGTAAATTGCAGGGCAGTCTGAACATTTTCAGGCTTCCAAGCTGTAAATGTGTGTTATTGTTATTTCATGTCAAATCTTGTCTTACTGGAATTCTGTGAAGCTGCTTTGTGACAACATCAGTTGTGAAAAGCGCTATATAAATAAATTTGATATTGTGCTTTGATAATTGCACATCCTCTCTGCAGAATAAGCATGCTGAAATGTACTGACCTTAAACAAATCTAACATTTCAGGAAATCAGCTTTTATTAAAAACATAAGCCAGGCTCTTCTAAGTGCATATTCACCACATTACCACAGCCGTTATGAAGTCACATGTAAACTCAAAGGCATATAGCAGTGATTTGTACTGTCACTAGCAATGAAAAATCAACAGCTGATTGCTCCCCCACTTCCTTTAACAGAACAGTTGCTGCTGTTTTTGTAGTTGTACAGTTATACAAGTTGGCTGACAGTTGTCTGTGTTACAATTTACACAAAAATGTCAAATGGTTGTAATCATGGTCTGTAGTATAATGAAAAATGATGCAGCCCCATATCCCCTTAACTTATGGTGTGCCAAATATGTCAATGGCTAAAATATCCGTATATTACTTGTAATTTATTATCCATGAATGTGATTTAAATATATTTGATAAAACCACATTTCCAAAAAGCTTTGTACATTTTTAACTGTAAAATAATAATTAAAAGAATATATATATATATATATATATATATATATATATATATATATATATATATATATATATATATATATATATGTGTGTGTGTGTGTGTGTGTATGTGTTTTCAGCAAAAACACTGAATTTGATGCCTGAAAAACACTCCAGAAAAGCCCAGAATCTACAAAGCCACTCTTAAACCTGGCATTTTACACTGAATTAGGAATAATATCTAAACTTTCCATCAGTATTATATACTGAATTGTATATTTCATCAACTCCACTGTCCATACAGGAGCAATTTGTAGTTCTTCAATCACATAGTAGTCTACCGGTTTCTCTGAATACTCCCCCACCCACCCCCATTTTGTCACGACTAGGCAGACTGACAGAAGCAGACACAAACACAGCGGACATTATTTTAACAAAAGAAAACAAACAGATACTCTGACAGAAGATACTTAGAGAGCTGGACAGAGATACTTGAACAGAGATCAAGACATAAAGCTAAAGCTACCCTAAACACAGAGCTAAATCCAAAACTAAACACAGAGAGCTAAATGGACATAGATATAAACAAACTAGACAGATACAACAGTAGAACAAAGGTACCAACAGGAACTGACAGACTTGAGAGAAGAGAAAGAAGCAGACAGACCAAACAAGCATACAAACTGAAATTGTCCAACAACCAAAAAGTGAAACAAGGGAACTTAAATACACACCACAGACAAGGAAAACCTGGGACAGATAACGAGGGGGCCGGACCACAAAGAAGGCTCAACAAGAGGGTGGAGCTAAGGCGGAGACAAGGAGGGAGACAACAATAAGAGAGCCATGTGCACACATGGTAAACTAGGAAACGAAAGACAGACAGAGCAGGAACATGCTAGACAAAATATGACACATTTCACCCTGCTCTCCATTGATCAGGATTCCCACAGGATCAGCACAAAGCAGGTATGATGTGGATGATGGACCATTCTCAGCTCTGCAGTGACACTGATGTGGTGGTGTTGCGTTAGTGTGTTATTTGCTGGTAGGAGTGGATCAGACACAGCAGTGCTGCTAGAATGTTTATACATTGTGTAAACACTATAAAACTGTGTCACTGTACAGTTTGCATTGGTTGTCCTTTAATTCTTCATCAGTGAACATCAGTCCAGCAGTGACATGGGGGCTCCCCACACAAATCATATTTGCGCTGTAGAGGGCCTGTTGCGGTCCTGATCATTGAAGAGTAGGGTGAAATTGGAATAAGGAAGTATACAGAGAAACAGATGGAACTGAAAGATGTAGTTGTAGTTTGTGTTCCTAGTTGTAGAACTACAACTTACGGAGCTCAAATTAGATAAGGAGTGTAGATAGGTCTTCCTAATCCAGTGATTAATTTATGCTGAAATACCCATGAACGTTCAGGATGTTACTTTGGGAAAAATGTCCAGTGAATATATGTTTTTCTTAAAACATATATTTAACATGGTTATATCTTTAAAAAATATTTTATCAACTGTCTAAGAGACCTGCTCTCACTGTATAGCTGAAGCTGTGATTGATGACACTGATATCACTGTCAGTCAGCTCTAGACGAGTCACTTTTGTTTTGCCATGTTAAGAATAAACATTTTATTAATGCACTGAGAAATCTCATCAAAATCATAGCTAACCCCCCCCCCCCCCCCCCCCTCCAATAATTTGGTCCTGTCATGCACCCAGTGATGCCAGCTAGGCTCTGGACCCAGCACAACCCTGAATTGGATAAGCAGTTACAATTAATAAATTAAAACAACAAAAATAAAATTAAGAAAATAAATTAAAACTAAATTCCTCCAAAAATCACAGATTGTTGAACAACTCCAAACACAGATTCCTTTATTAAATGTGTTTAAAATAGCCTGTGAGGAAAATATTAAATAACTCAAGACAAAACAGAAAATGTAAGTTCAGCCCTGATAATGAATTAATTTGTTTCTACAGATTGAACATAGATTGTGTCTAGTTTGAGCCTAATGTCTTAGTACATCAAGCCCTCAGTTCCAGTTTCTGCACAAAATATAAAATTTTGTCATTGTTACCAAGGGAATGGCATCACTGTCCTTGTCTCACATTTAAAGTTGTCTGTGCTGCTGGTCTGGGAAGATGGATGGGGCCAAATACAGGACCATTCTGGAAGAAAACCTGTTGGAGTCTGCAAGAGACCTGAGACTGGGACGGAGATTTATCTTCCAACAAGACAATGATCCAAAACATAAAGCCAAGTCTACAATGGAATGGTTCACAAATAAATGTACCCAGGTGTTGGAATGGCCAAGTCAAAGTCCAGACCTGAAGCCAATCGAGAATCTGTAGAAAGAGCTGAAGACTGCTGTTCACAAACACTCTCCATCCAACCTCAGTGAGCTCGAGCTGTTTTGCAAGGAAGAATGGGCAAGAATTTCAGTCTCTTGATGTACAAAACTGGTAGAGACATACCCCAAGCGACTTGCAGTTGTAAATGCAGCAAAAGGTGGCGCTACAAAGTATTACTCAAGGGGGCCAAATAATATTGCACGCCCCACTTTTCAGTTTTTTATTTGTTAAAATAGTTTGACACATCACACATTGAGTTTTAGATATAAGTCCAAGACAGCATAATATGACTAAATTAGTGGGATTATTTTTCTATTTTTCTAGTGTGATGCTAGGCAAAGTGAGTTTCTGATAACTGGTTTCACAGAATCTGTCAAGCAGTTTTCTCCCTTAAGCAAGTTGAAATGTCCTATTTCTCCCAGGTTCTTAATCTGAGATTTTTGAGTTCTCACTAGCGTCTCAGAGCCAAACACCAATATTATAGAGTGACAGCCTTCCCTTCAACCCAACCCCACTGACTCACCCCCACCTCCTGTTGTGTTTTCAACTTCTCATAGCTAAGAGGAAAAGCTCACTCCAACACTGACTCACTCCAACTGGGCTTATAACACACACAACAAATTCATAATATCTGTAAAAGCTAACATTAACTGTTCGTGTTAACAGTCATTCATGAAAACACACATGGAACATTATAATAATAAAAATAAAAAATATTAAATTGGTGCATTTTCCTAAGTGCTTACAGAGGTCCACAAAAGACCAAAAACAAACAAAATTCACAGCAACACAAAGGGTACAGGCCAACAGGAAAATAAAAGTCCAGGGAGAATAGGAGTAGTTAATGTGCTCAGGGACACTCAGTCTTTGAATGCAGAATGTAATCATTCTTTGCCGGTGTGATTGCAGAGGCAATAAACACAGGCGCTCTCCATCAGCTTGGAGGGTACAAAAACCAGGATCCCACATGTCTGGAGAAAGGAAAAACATGTGACTGAATGCTTACCTTGCAAGCCTGTCTGCTGTAGTTAGTATCTCATTCGAATGCCCCATTCGATCTTAAATGGTGCCGCAGAACATTTTGTTTTAACACTAATAAAGATAAACAACATAAAGAAAAGTAAATAAAATGCTGTATAAATGCCCTGAATGGAAAAGAAACAACACGGAGAGAAGGTACAAGTTTAATTTAGAGCACCACTTAAGGTGGAACAAGAAATCAGAATAAGAAATTGGCGAATAAGTACCTAATTCAGCCTCATATGGTAAAACAATTCGTAACTGCAGCACCATTTAGGGTGGAACATGAACATTCTGTCAGTAGCCACACAGCAAAGAGTGAAGCAGGAATTTACCTGCTGTGGAGAGATGGAGGAGCAAAAGTAAGTTTCCCACTGCACCATAACACCATGTCAGAAAATTCAGAATTTGTTGTCAACCTTCATTTCTACACATCCATTCACTCACACACTCATACCTATGAACATTTTTGCAAAACCAGGCTGCCTACTAAACATGTTTTTGAACTGTGGGAGTGGCTTTGTAAAGTTAGACCACAGGTTATATGTTTAGGTGGTGTTGTAGTGTTCATTCTTTAAAACATTATCCAGCTTTGAAATGTAATTTGTGTTAACATTTTATCTTGATCTGACATGGTATTGTAATACTGTGTTAGTGGCCTTTACCTTGTGTTGAAAAACAGAGTACACATGGTCCATGTAGCTATCCACAGCTTGTTTATGTACCTTCTCTGCAACAATGGTAGCATTTGCCGTGCTGAACTTGATAACATATCAAATTAAAAAAAATGAACAACACTATCTGATTGCATTGCAAGGTTATTACCTATGGTCTGTTAAAAATGAATTGTTGTATCTGCCTTTGTCTTGCTATATTTTCTGTCTATGTGCATTTGTATTGTTTTGACCCTTCTCCACCCTAGACCTATGAATTGTTGGTTACCATGTTGACTAAGAAGTTTCTTATTCCCTGCCATCATTTAGACCCATTGTCTCAAACGTGTTGTTTACCTTGCATTGTGAATATGAACATAACTCTGCCTTGCTCCCTGTGAGTTTTCTAGCCTGCAATTTTATTTCTTTATTTTATGTCAAACTTTAATAAAGGCAGTTTAGTTTATTCTGGAGAAAAATTGTGCTTACAACAAAACAAACTCCATCCACCATTTGTTTTCATTCAGAAAGTCTTTTACATATTTTACAGTGGAATGTCTTTTTGAGTAAGAATCTGGTTGTAGCTAGTTTAACTTGCCTGTAATTGTTTTATTCACTGTTTGAATTTCCACAGAAACTCATTCATAACTCAAGCTGTTTTCTAATATAAAATTAGTTTATTTTTATGCAGTTAGCAGTCTCCCAAACTGTAACAGCAAACAAGTCAATATTATGCAACACTTAGATTCAGATTTTGAAGATTCAGGGGTCACCTCCCGATGCAGTGAGAGAATGCCTGTGCCATGTGTATTGGAGAAAATTATGAGCATTACCTCATAATTTACGTTAAGTGTTCTCTCATTAAATAGTTGATAAATTAGTTGGCCTCAAATAAAGGTCTCCTAAGTTATAATTTAAGATTGTGGTGAGTGATTGTGGTTGGTTGGTTGTGTTTCATCACATTTTTCTCATAAGCACCAAGTGAAAATAGAGAGGATATCATATCATATTATTACTGTCCAATAAAAAAGAAATAGTAATTTTACAGGAGAAGGAAATATCCTTAGCTTTCAATGTAAGTCAGATTTTTAAAAAAATAGTGCAACTTTTTAAAACAAGACTACATTTTTAAAGTTTTTTACATGGTTTAAAAGCCTGCTTATTACATGGTGATTAATTAGGTTGTAAACACTTTAAATGTCATAAATAATCATTTGTAACACAGAAATAGGAAGTGTGATAGTGACCTATTTTTTTGTCTAGTACTTAAAGTGTCAAAGGACTTACTGAAAATATCAAGGTAAATAATAATCTAACACCTGAGACTGTGTATTTAGTCATTCACATGTTAAGGTACACCACATTATCATTAATGCATAAAAAGAATATTTATTGATGGTTAATTCATTAAATTAAGTTAAATTAAATTAAATTAAATTCCCTTTCTATATATGTGCTATAACTGATTATTAATTACTATCAATGTATTTACAACACAATTGATAACTATTAACTAAAAGATTTAAAACCAATTCAAAGTCTATATATGTATAGTCTTATTAAAAAATGGTACCAAAATTTATTCTAAGTAACTTTGGAGCATTTCTTTTGATCTATTCATCATGGGTTCAAATTTTGTATTAAACTAAAAGTCCACAAAAAAGGAGATACATGTTTTAAATGGACAGCAATGATATGCAATGTGTCAATCACAGTAAGTTTTTTTTTTTTTTTTGTTATTTATTTATTATTATTTTACAGTTTGTTCTGGATTCGCTTTATTCTTTAGGTTATTTTTGCCTGG
The DNA here is from genome assembly GCF_029633855.1 of Hoplias malabaricus. Classification (NCBI taxonomy): domain Eukaryota; kingdom Metazoa; phylum Chordata; class Actinopteri; order Characiformes; family Erythrinidae; genus Hoplias; species Hoplias malabaricus. The sequence continues at coordinate 51,493,379 of NC_089801.1, read as the reverse complement.
TAATTTTCTTGTCTACACACTGCATAATGGCATAACCCCCCCCCCAACTCCCTCCATCACCCATCTTTGTTTTACTCTTTCTTTTGCTCACTCATTTTCTCACATTTTTACAATCTTTATCTTTTTGACTTACTACCTACTTTTTGTAGTCTCACCTACTTTTTTCTCTCACTGCACAGGTGTTTAATTTATAATTTTTTTAAACCCTTTGTTGTTTGTTTGTTGTGTATCTCCCTCTCTTTCTTTCTTTCTCTCTCTCTCTCTCTCTCTCTCTCTCTCTCTCTCTCTCTCTCTCATTATACCTCTCAGACATGCATCTTTCAGCCCCACTGCTTGTTAAAACACACAGGGCTAAATACAAGTGCTGGTCTCTAGGTCTTGACACCCAGCAGGGATTTAACAAGAAACCCCCCTGTATGACAGCAAGACAGAGCACTTTCATATGATGCTGTGAATCTGGAAGCCTTTAGAAACAAACTGTCCAACACAGGGTTCTAACAAAACAACCTCTATACATTTGTACATATATTACAAAAGGAGATATTTTGGAAAATATGAGGAACACTCATACAATGAACACACATTATTTCATAACCTTTGTAGGAAGGCAATTATTTTTTGTAGTATATGATCGCATCCCCTGACAGTACTGTTTAAGTAAATCCACAAAATATGTCTGCTATATAGGCTTTGGGTTAGGTTTAGAGGTGATTTATTAGACTGGCTAATGGAGATTTTCCATGCTGAGCATGCAACATAAAATAGCATCTGCATGCATGAATGTCAACTACATTTGTTACAAATCAAATCAAATCAAATCAAATTTATTTATATAGCGCTTTTCACAACTGATGTTGTCACAAAGCAGCTTCACAGAATTCCAGTAAGACAAAGATTTGACATGAAATGTAAAAACAAATGTAAACCCTCAAGTGAGCAAGCCAGGGGCGACAGTGGCAAGGAAAAACTCCCCCATTGTCCCCCAAATGTTACACATTATACAAATCCCAGGAATGGTTTTAGTCAAATATGTACAATTTCATCTTGGGATCAGACAGCTTCTAAATCCTTTAGGTACTTTATTCAAATTTGTGAAAGACAATCCAGCTGTTTTTGTAATAATAAAAAAAAAACCTTCTAGTGCACAACAACAAAATTAAACAAAAAAAAAAATAATTTCAGAAATTATCAATCATTGTCAAATCGTATTCAAGTTTGTTCATACCTAGCAGAGGGCAGAATGTACTGAGAAAAATAATGGCTTACTTTCACATTTATTTACTTCAGGTTTGGCATGTTAACGTTTTGTTTAAATTTAAAACTTATTATGCAGCAAAAAGACCCCTCTCAGGTGTCATGAAATGTTTACTAGTATGTTGCAGTAAGCAATACAATGTCAGGAATCGCAGATGGCGGACCGATGGAGGCGGACGCACACGCTAAATCACAGATAATTTATTAATAAAAGACTATAACAAAACAAAGAGACTTTAACAGAAAGGCAACACACCGGGAGCTAACAGAGACAGACAAAGGGAGCTAAGCAGGCTAAACTAAAATACAAAGAGCTGGACAGACTAAACCTAATACGGAGAACTATAGCAAACGGGAAAGACAGACAGACTAAAGACCTAGACAGAGATATTAGACAGAGACCTAGATAGAGATACTTCACTAAGACTTAGAAAGCTAAATAAACACAGATAGCTAACGCTAAACATAAACACAGTGCTAAATCAGTAACTAAACACAGGGCTAGAGCAAACAAGACAGACAGACTTAATAACATGACAAAGGAAACGACTGAGACAGACAGACCGGACTGGGTAACATGACACAGCAACATTGGAAGAGGAACATGACTAGAGGAATGAAACAACAAGACTGGGAATTGAGACAAATGACAGACAAGAGGAAGTGAGACAAGGGGACTTAAATACATAACACAGACAAGTCACACCTGAAACAGATAACGAGGAGGACGGACAAGGAGGCAGAACAAAGGCAGGACACGGGCGGAGACATGGACAATAACAAACAGCCATGTGCTGAGAGAGCACATGGCAGGGAAAACAGACACGACAGGAAACGGTCATGACACACAATATTGTTATAAATATTTGAATTGTTACTTCATCTACATGAAATGTGAACACTCTTTCAATTCTGACCAGTCTGTCCTTGTCTGAATAGTGTGCTTGTGTACAGCTTTTAAATATATTGTGATTTCCCACTAGTTTCTCTGTTTTTACCAATTTTTTCTATGGAGCTATTTAAACTTCTTCAATTCATTCCATTTTAGAGAAACACCTTCAAAAACTGACATGATCCGGGGATCAAACCATTCATTTGAATGGAAAGATGCTAAAGGCTGTGATGTCATATCCATGCTAATTCATCCATTTATGTAACCGCTTATCCAGTTCAGGGTCATGGTGGGCCTGGAACCTATCCAGAATCACTGTGTGCAAGACAGGATCACATCCTGAAGGGTGTGTCAGTCCTTTGCAGGGCCTCCTAGCTAGCTTTCAGCTGAAACTTCCAGAGTTCACTTTTCCAATAAATTTTTATGCTTTCACCTAAAATTCTCATCTGAACTTAGCAGAGTGTCCATGTTCTATTAGTTCAGACTCATTGCTTTTCTCAATTCTTCATGTGGTTCTTCATGAAATGTGCCAGTCTGATAGCCTTGTTTGAGCATGCACAATACCTTCATTTATTTGAAGCAACAGCTGCTGCTAATGGGATTTTTCATATGCTATACTGAATGCTGAATGGAATAATTTGACTCTTTTATGTACCACAAAGGTATTTAGATAAATCTAAAAACATACATCATCATCATCATCATCATTTCCGCTTATACATTTCAGGGTTCTGGTTGCCACAGGGTGAGCAAAGAAGTCCATACGTCTCTGTCCCCACCCACAACCTCCAACAGCTCCTCCTGGAGGATCCCCAGGCGTTCACAGGCCAGCCAGGATATATAACCCCTCCAGCGTGTCCTGGGTCTACCCCGGGCCTCTTTCCAGTTGGACGTGCTGGTATGCCTCCAGTGAGCGACATACAGAAGGCATCCTTATCAGATACCCAAACCACCTCAACTGACTCCTCTAAACACAAAGGAGCAGCGAGTTCCTCCCTAATCACTGAGCTCCTCATCCAGTCACAGAGAGTATGCCCAGCAACCCGTTAGGAAAGCTAACTTCGGCAGCTTTTAACTGCAATTTCTTTCTTTTGGTCATTACCCACAGCTCATGACCACAGGAGAGAGTGGGTACGTAGACTGACTGGTAAATTGAGAGCTTTGTGTTATTGCTCGGCTCTCTCTTCACCATGACGGTCCAGTACAGTGACCACATTACTGCAGACACTGCACCTAAGCTACGGTCAACCTCACAATCCCTCTTCCCATCACTCATGAACAAGAACAATAGATACTTCAACTCCTTAACTTGGGATAGGTTCTCATGCCTTCAAAAAATTCACAAAACTTTTGTAGAGTAGAGTAGATTAGAGTAGCAAACTCCAAAATCCTAGGATCGACTATCGAATGGATTCTCCTTTCCAGCGCCTTGGCATAGGGAAGCTGAGAAGTGTGATGCCACTTTCTCCGGTCCCCTATTTTAAAAATGGGAACCACCACCCCATTTGCCAATCCAAAGGAACTGTTCCCAAGGTCCATGTGATATTTATAGAGTGTGTCTTCCAAGACAACATCACAGTATAAGGTGCCTTCAGTAACTCTGGGTGAATCTCATCCATTCCTGGGGCTATGCCACTGCTAAGCTTTTTCACCACTGTCCAGGAGGCATGTCTCTTGGGTTTAGGAGTTCCTCAAAGTGCTTCTTCCAACGCCCAACAATATGTTCAGTCGAGTTCAGAGTTTCACTGTCCTTACTGAGCACAACTTAGACAGTGTCCCCCATCCTCCTCCTGAGCTGTCAAAGTGTTTTCCAGAACCTCTCTGAGGCTGCCTGGAAGTCATTCCAGGCAGGAAGGAGTTTTTCACCTGCTTGTACCCATCTGCAGAAGGAGTTCTCAGAGCCAGCCAATCTTGAGAAGCCTCCATCCTCTGCTTGACAGCTTCCCTCACCCCTGGTGTCCACCAACAGGTTCTTGGGTTGCCACCATAACAGGCACTGTCAAGCTTTTGACCACAGCTATTGCAGCCTCTTACACAATGGAACTCCAGAACAGGGTCCATTCAGACCCCATTGCCCCTAACTCCTCTGGAACATGAGACATTCTCTTAGAGGTGAGATTTGAAATCCATGCCGGTTTTTCCCAGCATACTCTCACTATACATTTGGGCCTACCAGGTCTGTCCGGAAGCTTTCCCCGCTATCGGATCCTCTGAGCTGCTGTTCGGTGCATATGCACACACAATATTCACACAACAGTTAAATTTTTTCTCTCTGCAAGACAGAGCCGCATTGAGATGACCTTTCATATACCGGGACAAACTCCAGCTGTACAGCCGGGGAGTATCCCTGCTCCGTATCCCTGTATAACTCCTGAGTAGGAGATAGACCAACCCCTATCGAGGAGTTTTGTTCTGGAGCCCACACTGTGTGTAGAGCTGAGCCCAACTATATCTAGCTGATATCGCTCAACCTCCCACACCAGCTCCGGCTCCTTCCCCCGCCAATGAAGATACATGTGCCAAGAACCAGTTTCTGCTGCCAAGCTCCATGATGCCTAGGGTTCCTTCACCACTGCTCTGTGCCCTGGATCTTGCGGGTAGTAAGCCCACATGATTAAAAAAATGAATACATTTAATATATAATATATAATACATAATAAATGTAACATTTAATTTTAAATGATTTAATCTTTACTCTTTAGTTAACCCATTCATTGCCATTGTTACAGCCAACATTTTTTTTTTTTAAAGAAATTGGTTGCATTTTCTTAAACTCATGGTCCAATGTCCAATACTTATTTATCCCCTGATAGTTTCCTTTTCCCAATAGTGGTTGTATCTTATTTAAGGGCTTATTTAAGTCATATTTTACAGCTGTTTTAATGGAAAATGATAGTTTCAAGTGCATAATAAGTTCATTCATTCATTCATTATCTGTAACCGCTTATCCAGTTCAGGGTCGCGTATAATAAGCATAATAAGAGCATAATAAGTTACAGAACAAATTCAATTGCACTTAATACCTTGTATATCCCCAGCTTTAAGTCTGCCCTTATTCTTAATTTCTTCTATGAAAACACAATTGTGGTACAACTAAAAAAAGAAGTTTCTGTGAAAAAATAAGAAAAAAGCAAGTGTGTATAACAACAAGAAATTAAGAAAATATTTCAAGCAATTAATAAATAACTCTTGTATTATATAGAGAAAGAAATGCTTAATTTGTTATATGTTTCTTCTCCTTTAGCTATACTGCATTGCTAGTGAAAAGTATCCAAGGCTTTTAATATCATTTCTTACAGTGAGATTTGTCAGTGTCATAATACACTAGGACAGGCAGCTATGGAAATAATTTGATTGGAAGGTTAAAAGGAGTTTTTTTTAGAACCCCACTGACAGCTTATGATTTTAAAAACAATTATTCCAATAAATTTTGGCGAAACTGTGGTATGGTTGGAGATCACACTCACATATTTTGGGACTGTTCAAAAATACAGATATTTTGGAAAATATTTAAAGAGGAAGTGGAGAAAATCCTGGAAATTGACATGCCACTGGATCCATTACTGTTCATGTTGGAAATACTGCCTGAACACATGGTCACCACAGACCAAGGCTATATAATGCATATTCTGTTGATGGTTGCAAGAAAAATGATCACTATCAACTGGATGAGGCCTAATCCGCCCTCAGTTGTTCAATGGTTACAAAAAACCAAACATGTATATGATGGAACTTATGACTGCTCAATTACAACTACAATTACCTGCCTTTACAAGAAGATGGTCATCAGTTATTAATTACCTTGGTTAGGAAGTATGTGGGCTTTTTTTAAGTAAGTATAAACAGAGGTAGAGGTAGGTAGCACCCTATCCATGTATAATGTTATTCTATGTACAAGTATAGGTGTCAAGTGAAGCCCAACCTCAAGGTGAATCTGTTATTTATGGTTAATTGCCTCTTAATGGCAATAAAGTTAAAAGAAAAATAAAACACTGAAATCCAAGAGTGTGAAATGACAGAAACAGCAGGTGTGGATGTAAACAAAATGTGAAAATGTTAAAATAAAACTCAGTGCAAATTGGCCGGTCTGATCAAAGGTCTGCTGTCATGAGTTCTGATGAGTGTGCCAGGACCTCCCTACAGAACTCATATAGGAAGACAGATGGTAGTGAGGTGGTGGTCTGATTAGAGGCATGCTTTATCACCAATGCCGTCTGTCCAATCTTACCCCACTGGCATGAAGCTGACACATGTAGATGCCAGAGTGTGTCACTCTTCTCAAATTGATCTAAATGACAACTGAACTACCATGCTTCACCGGTTCTGGTCCACAAGCTCTGAATTGATGGACATCAATAACCTCCATTCGGCAAGCTCTTAATTAGAATACACTCCCCCAACACACGAGGCGTCACTACACTTAATTAAATTAAGTTCATTTTTATTGACTTAATTGTTTGAGACAAGCCATTTACAAGAGACTCAGACTGTGGTGCTGACAGTGCAAATGATGGTGAGGATGAGTAATTAATGTTCTCTTTAATTGAAGTGGAAGTCATACAAAGGCCAGATTATGCGAGAAATTGCAAGGAGCTTGGGAAGAGTTCCTGCTGAACCTATGAAACACTATGAACCTTTGCGAGGGGAGGCAAAATAGAACATGTTAATTTTACAAATGTCGTTTCCTTCATGTCTATGGCTTGATTTATAGTTGTGCTAAATTCCTGCAGTGACAAGCCATTAGAGAATGACAGGCTAATTAGTGGAGTATACCAGACTGCCACATACATAAAGAAATTAAGTAATATGTCAAGGCTTGTGAGTAATTCATTGTAAATTCTTCATGATATAGAATGACACTTTCCACACATGTCTAAAAATAAATGGCAAAAGGTTCATAAAGGGACACTCCAAATTATTTCTTATCAGTCTCTGAGTCACTGGTTATATGCAATGGAAACAGACAGAAGTTGGTTTCCTAGTAAATAGAACCCCCAAATGAGTACATATTTAGTACTTGTAGTTAGGGAACCTAATTTTAGCATATTCTATATTAATTGAACATTGTAAAATTTCATTCATTTCATACACCACATTTTATCTCCAGGCTTATTTTGTGCTTATTTTTTCACACAGATATTTAATGAAAGATTACAAATAGAGAAGAGAATGTATTCCAATAAGAAACACAACTGGACTTTAAAAACATTTTTGTAACTTCTAAATGTACATTTTCCCTGTTTATACAATTTAATTCTGAGAATGTAGGGAAACAAAAGTGATCCTCTTAACACTTTCTGCATCGTTATGCTCAGAGCCATATAGACAGAGATTTGCGTCAATGGAAATCCAAAATGCTTGGTGGTCACATGACTCACGTGAGTCAGGGAGAGAAATTGTGCATTTTCGGTCATTAGTCTTCAAAAATTGCAATTATTTACAATATTTCAACAGCATATATTTTATTTTGAAAATGCTCCAATGAGATTAACGTGTTTTGGTTGCAAGTCAGACACACTGGGTCTTCCTTCAGCCTTCATTAAGGCGCCTGTATAAATATAAATCTGCTCCAATCATAGAAGTTTACTGGCCTCCAATTCACTGTCAGAGGTTTATAAAGTTAGTTTTTACCAGCTCTGGGCTTGAGGTCAATAACGAGAGCACAGATAACAGATAACAATGACGGCTGATTAAAGTTCTAAAACTGGCTTGTATATAACTGTTAGGGCAACAGAGTATCTGAGAGTTAGTCACCATTAATATTAGCCTTGTTTAGGTTGTGAGAAAGTGCTCTAAACATGCAGCAAGTTAACATTAGTCTCTGGAAGTATACATTGCACATTGTTCATTGTCCAAACTGTTCATTGTTGTGCTTTACTCCTATAGTCCTCTAGCCTACCCAGTAAATAATGTAATGATTGCCATCTAATCTTTGATAACTGACATTAATTGGATTTAAATATAAGATTGCATGAATGCTTTTCTATTAGACAATACTTACAAATATTGTATTTATCTTTGTTATAGCATGTTTATTGCTGAGCAGATCAAGCTAATAACATGAAGCATTTCATTTTGCAGTAACACTGTTAAAGTGAGTTAAATGTTAGCTTGAAAGACTAATATTTGCCTTTTGTTGATTTAAATTATGATTTTGAATTTATTTAAATAGGGCTTGTCTAAAAATACTGCTGCATTAGTCATTACATTAAGAGTTCAAGAAAATTAATGTTTATTGTTGTCAGAATTTAGCATATATTTTTAGGGAACTGACAATGATAAATAATTGCTGGACTGCCTAACGAGCTGGCCTAGAAGAGGCATTTTTGCTAACTGACTGACTGACTGACTCTAATGATGAAACGCGCATGTGCAAGTAGGAACTGTTAGATCAGCCGTAATTTACAGAGAACTTAAGGTGGCGCTACTACACTGACTGTTGTTAGTTCAGCCATATTTCACATTCCAGTTTGTGAACTAAATTAGGAACCGTGGCTAAATAATAGGAAATAAGACAGGAACATGCTCCGTTTCTGCGTTTCTGGGCTGCATTGGCCAGCCTCTGATCTATACTGGTTAGTTAACAAGCTCAGCAGGATTTACACACGTATTATATCTCACAGAGAAAGGAGGACTGCTGAATTTGTCTTATTTCATGTGTGTTTATAAAACTCCATATAGCTGCGCACAGCCACATTTAAATAATAAAAAGCACACGTAAATGAAGAAACCTCTGTGACAATTACTATATAGCTAATGGTGATCCGGCAGAACTAGGCTTGCCTAGTTTCTCTTTGCTCTTGTTATTTTCAACACAGTCTCTAAACATCAGTTGAAACCACACTGAAAGTCAAAGTCAACTGCATATTTGTAAACCTACAATATTTATTACTTTGTCTGTAGAACCTTAAGGATGATACAAATTTTGCATATAATCTGCTTAATTAGACAGTGCTTCACTTTATTTGGAGGGTCCAAATTCACATCTACAGATGCTTATTTGAGAGACCCAGTGTACCTTAATTAAGCAAAGTCTGTAGATAGTTTGTAGCACATCTACAGAAATAACACTGACAGCTCAAGAATTTCGTTCACTAAATTGTCTACATGCATCCTACTGAAACATTAATGAATTTTCTACTGAAATATCAACAGGTATGCTTCTGACAGTTTGTTGATAGTTTATAGCACGTCTACAGGTATATCACTGAAAGTGTGACGATAGTCTAATGATGATAACTAGATGACTTTAATTTTAAAGAGTGTTCGAGAAGCGTTTTGTTCACAAACTAGACCCGCCCTCCACTGCTCCGTTTAGTTCGCTTGAGTGAGAAGGGGGTGTGGTGAAGCCTAAAATCTTCTACAAACATAACGAAAACTAGAGCGGAAATGGCGATCAACCAAGCTTGAAGTGTTCCATTCTGCCTGGAAGGTCAGCCTTATAGAGTATAGAAATGCCCTCACTAAAGCTCGCTCAGCATATCTGGCCTCGCTGATCTCCAATAATAAAAATAATCCGAGAGCACTGTTTAGTGTGTTTTCTAGAATTACAAAAAATCAAGCAGGTTCTGAACAACTAATTCCAGCAACTCTCACCAGTAAAGATTTTATGGACTTTTTTAATAATACAATTGAGAATATTAGACAACAAACTCAAGCCACAGGATCCATCCTGGATGCCACCCGATGTGAATGATATAAAACATAATATAACTGTAAAAGAAAGACTTGAAACCTTTTACCCACTCCCACAATTAGAACTAGAGAAGATTATCACCTCCGCAAACTGTACAACTTGCACACTTGATGCAATTCCCACAAAGTTGCTCAAAGAAGTACTACCAGCTATTATTGATCCTCTTTTAACTATAGTAAACTCATCCCTTAGCCTGGGCCATGTACCCAAAGCTTTTAAACTAGCAGTTATTAAACCTATGATCAAGAAACCAAATCTTGATGCTAGTACACTGTCTAATTACAGGCCTATTTCTAATTTGCCATTTCTGTCCAAGATCTTAGAAAGAGCTGTGGTCCAACAACTTAGTTCATATCTACATAAGAATCATATATATGAAAAATTCCAATCTGGATTCAGGCAACATCATAGTACAGAGACAGCTCTAGTCAAGATAACAAATGATCTTCTTCTTGCCTCTGATCAAGGCCACGTATCCCTGTTGGTGCTTCTTGACCTAAGCGCAGCCTTCGATACAATAGACCACAATATTCTTATAGAAAGGTTAGAAAACATGGTTGGAATCACAGGGACAGCCCTATTATGGTTCAAATCTTACTTAACGGAACATTATCAATTCGTAAAAGTAAAAAGTAATCAATCTAAATTCAAATTATTCTAAAGTAAGATTTGGAATTCCACAAGGCTCTATTTTAGGATCATTATTATTTACATTATACATGTTACTGCTAGGCACAGTTATAAGAAACCATGACATTAACTTTCACTGTTACGCAGACGACACACAACTGTATATTTCAGCCAAGCCCAATGACAAACACAGATTAAAGAAAATAGAGGACTGTGTAAAAGACGTGAAAGGCTGGATGTTGCGTAACTTCCTCCTTCTAAACAGCAACAAACCAGAGGTCCTGCTTTTGGGTCCAAAATTGGCAAGAAATAAATTATCAGATTTAATTTTAAATCTCGCTGACTTTCCAGTTAAACCTGGTTCAGCAGCAAAAAATCTTGGTGTCATAATTGACCCGGATTTATCATTTGATCAACACATAGGTAGTATCACTAGGACAGCTTTTTTACATCTTCGTAATATTGCTAAGATTAGAAATGCCTTATCCCTTCAGGACGCAGAAACATTAGTACATGCCTTTATTACTTCAAGGCTTGACTACTGTAACGCACTACTCTCAGGATGCACCAGCAGCAATTTAAGAAAACTTCAACTAGTTCAAAATGCTGCAGCTAGGGTCCTCACTAAAACTAGAAAATTTGAACATATCAGCCCAGTTTTATCATCACTTCATTGGCTGCCTGTTAAATTCCGCATTGAATAGAAAATTTTGTTATTAACATATAAAGCTCTACATGGGCTTGCTCCTGAATATCTTCAAGATACAATTTCCTATTATGAGCCTCCACATTCACTCAGATTACAGAATACTGGATTTTTAATTGTTCCCAGAATTCAGAAGGCCTCAGCTGGGGGAAGAGCCTTTTCTTATAAAGCCCCCCAACTCTGGAATGATCTTCCAGAAAATGTTCGGGACTCAGACACAGTCGCAATCTTCAAATCTAGGCTAAAAACTCATTTGTTTAGTTTATCTTTTGGTAGCTAATGCTCCCCCATAGATAAAGGCGGCAGATTCGGGGGGTCCATGGACACAGGGAATTATAGTAAACTGAGACGCTGGTGCTGTCGTCCCGCCGCTTCTCGCGATCACTCAGGTTTGTTGACGGTGGAGCGGAGGGATGCCAGTGTTTCAGGATGCTCCCGTGTCTGTGTGTCCTCCTGGTTCTCTCCTTTTAGTTAAAGCTGTCATAGTCAGATCTGCCGGAGTCATTAGCCACATTCTGGAAATTTTCATATTTTCTACTTTACAAACACAAAACAGTTCAAAACTAATTCCATCCCTTTACATCTTTCCGAATAAACAACTGCCCACCTGTCTGTCTGGACACTGATGGATGACTGTCGAGACCCTCCTCCACGCTTCAGACCAGCTGCCCACACTCCAGCAACCACCAAGTGCCTTGAAGCTGTCCCTACACTGAAGTTCTCATGGACTACTAACTATCATCACCAGTAGATTGACCAGAGGAGGATGGGTCACCCCTTGTGAGCCTTGGTTCCTCCCAAGGTTTCTTCCTCAGCTGTGGGAGTTTTTCCTTGCCACTGTCGCCCCTGGCTTGCTCACTTGAGGGTTTTACATTTGTTTTTACATTTCATGTCAAATCTTTGTCTTACTGGAATTCTGTGAAGCTGCTTTGTGACAACATCAGTTGTGAAAAGCACTATATAAATAAATTTGATTTGATTTGATTTGATTCTGATTGGACAGTCTGACTATAGAGCTACCGTTATTGGTCGATAACCTTCTCTGTAAATATTTAATTGGTCAGTCTGCACATCAGTAGTCCTTGTTTACATCAGGCAAAGCTCATGTACCCAACCTCATCTTGAGCAGTTATGCCAAAATGTAAATGTAAGTTCTCGGAAATTCCCATGTTTTGTGTAGCAAATAAAAGTGTAAAGGATCTAAAAGCACACATAGGTTCAGCAAACATACAACGGCGAGGGGCTCCCCATTTTTATTTCACCTGTAGTATGATATGATGAATGTGTATTAATTCCTAATATGAAATTTGACTTTCTGAGAGTTTTATTTTAAATACCCAAACTTTAGCTCATCTCAGAGACATCTCCTCCACACAAGCAAGATGGAATTTCAGATAACAGAGAGCAGGCTCGTAAACCTCTCCAAAGACCCTTTTTTATGACCCCAGGATCCCCCTGGGTCAAGAAAAGAATCTTTGCAAAATGCAGAGAGACACACAGACCCACCTTGGCCTCTTACACCTTGTTAAAGACCTTGTTAACTCTAAAAGACTCAAACATCCCAAAGTTCTTACATGGAAAACAAGTTGTATATGGGCACAACTGTTTGAAATGAATTCCATTTGGACAATCAAAATGGGTGGGATTAATTTACATGTGTTTAAAGTCATTTCTGTTTAGATGAATTTATGTAGAACCAAGGTAGCCACATACTATGTGTGTAGTTCCTTAATAATTATGCACAACATGGTTGTCTTAATGATATTACTTTGTGTTAGCATCTAATCTTTTATATTGCAAAAGCATGATTCAGAATCCTGGGATGGTCAGGAATTGTCTTCAAGTCTTTGTTTTGTCAAGGGTCATAAATTCTATGTGATGCCACTACCAAGGTACAGGATACAGCCAATCAGGAGCAAGAAATGCTCCCTCACTGAGGACAAATCGGGTATTCAGGGCGGGTTTTCTAAACTCTGGTTAAAAACCTGTGGTGCCAAACGACACAGGCTTCTTCCCCTTTTTTTCTGCTGTTCGACTCTTCACTTCAAGGCTCCAGACACTTGGGGCATTTCCTCTTTTAGCCTTTTTCAAGGCTATAGAGTAAAATGACCTGGGGTTTTTGAAACGACTCTGCAGGCATCAGACTCCTGGCTTTCTTGAACAGTCTTGGGCCTTTAAAGCATGATCCAGATAGAAACTACAGATTAAGAAAAGCTATAGGTTAACCCTAGCGAAATTTCAACGCCATACCCAGAGCCTAAAGGAAACCTTAGACCTCTGACACTCAAAAGGACGACAATGCCTCCGGACCAATAACGACGAAAGAAGGCCGCACGCACCCTCAGAATGACCTTCTGAGATGAGGAGAAACCTGCCCAGGAGAGACCTGCATGTGTCTCTCTCTCACAAGGCGGCATATCAGCGACAACGAAGAATCACCACAGAGACCTTCAGAACGCCACCAGCTCCGACGGCTGCATCTGAAAGCCTCAGGAGAAAATGAACGCCTGCGGCTGCAACCTACAAGGCCAGCATCTGAAATTCTCCAGGAAGTCGTGCGGGAAGGCACCGTCAGCGACATGCTCTCTGTCCATCTCCGCATACGTAAGGTCACATGGTCTCATGCCTCTCATGGCTCATGGGTTGGTACTGAAAGTTTGCTGGGATAAACAAAACCTTTCTTAGAACTTAGTGTAATAATTAACATACAGAAATTCCCTCATATATTAATCTCCCTGTTCCCTCATATCGCTGTAATCCATTTCATTATATAAAATGTCTAACTTATATTCATTATTTGATATTACAATTAATAAACCAGTTGTGTGATAAAACCAATCATTGGGTATTTTTTTGTGTGTGCACCTTTCTTGTATGGAATTATAACTTCTAGTTCAGATTCCATTTCAGAGTCAAGAACACACGGCGGGTCAATGAGCATAATTCATTAATAATAGTTAATTCTAGCTAATTCTGCTGTACAATATGTGAAGATGGCCTTCTTGTCTAAGCTGAAAATTAGATAGGTAAAGACACTACATGTTATTTAATGGCTCACAAACATGGAGCTTTGCAAAATGAATTAAATAATTCATTATTAATAAAATAATAATTAATTAGCATTGACTCCGCTATGTAGTGCTTATGCCACCACAACGCGTGCATACTATTTCCACTACACACCTAAAATCTTTGTCTTGTCAAATGTCATAAATTATATGTAATGTCACTTCACCAGGGAGGTTCTAGTCTAAAATAACATCCAATCAGAATTAAGAGATTTACTTTCCTCAATCACTGAGGACCAACAGAGGAATAGAGGAACAAGAGAAGTTTCCCATGTTTAACTTGTACTACCATTTTGGAAGTTCAGCACTGCAGGAATGAACAAATTTAGAAAGCTATAATTCAATTCAACAAAGCTTAACAACATACCCTGAGCATGAAAGAGACCTTCAACCTCTGAGCCCTGAAGTGTGGAACAAGAGCTTCAAGATTGCAATGGAGAAGGCCACATGCACCCTCACAATGATCACCTTCTGGAGCGGTGTCTCCTAGCAAAGGCCGAGGAGAGACATGCATGTACATGGCTCGCCCAACAAAACCAGGATTCCAGGATTTAAAGGCCCCCTGCACGTTCAGAATTCCACCTGCTCCAACGTGCCACTGACCAGGTTGTGTCACTTACCAAAAGCCTAATGGAAAAAGAGGAATGCAATGCTACAAGGCCCATGTCTGAAAGAAGCTCCAGAAAGCTCAGCGTCTTTGAAGTCTTCTGCTGGCATCGCCTCCACGCTGCTCAAGGGACATGTATGGTCACTAGTTAAATTTTTTCATAGCACAGGAGGTAGGTGCTGAATGCTTTGCTGGGATAAACTATAGTCCTTTACTTTCATAGAGAAATTCCCTCATATTAATCGCCCTCCTCCCTCGTGTATGGCTGTAGTCAATTTCATTATATGAATGTATAATCAGTATTCATTCATTCATTATCTGTAACCACTTTTTCAGTTCAGGGTCACAGTGGGTCCAGAGCCTACCTGGAATCACTGGGCGCAATGCGGGAACACACACACACACACACACTTTTGAGTCGCCAATCCACCTACCAACATGTGTTTTTGGGCTGTGAGAGGAAACCGGAGAACCCAGACACAGAGTACACTCCAAACTGCTCACAGACAGTCACCCGGAGCGGGGCTTGAACCCACAGCCTCCAGGACCCTAGAGCTGTGTGACTGTGATACTACCTGCTGCGCCACCTTGCCGCCCCTAATCAGTATTCATTATTTGATATTACTTTAATAAACCAGTTGTGTGATAAAACCAGTCCTTGGTTAATTGTTTGTGTGGACCTTTCTTGTACAGAATTATTACTTTCTGGTCATATTCAATTTTGGAGACAAGAACCTTCAGCAGGTCAATAAGCCTGATTAATAAATAATAATCAATTCTAGCGAATTCTGCTATATTATATGTAATGTCGCCCAACATAATAGCCTACTTGTCCAACCTGAAAATGAACAGGTAAATACACTACATATTATTTAATGGCTCCGAACCATGGGGCTTAACTAAATGAATTTAAATAATTTAATGAATTTACAAAATAATAATTAATTATCACTGACTCCGCTACACAGCCAAGCCCAATGACAAACACTGATAAAAGAAAATAGAGGACTGTGTAAAAGATATGAAAGGCTGGATGTGGCGTAACTTCCTCCTTCTAAACAGTAACAAAATAGAGATCCTGCTTCTGGGTCTGAAAGCGGCAAGAAATAAATTATTAGATTTAATTTTAAATCTTGCTGACTTTCCAGTTATACCTGGTTCAGCAGGAAAAATATCTTGGGGTCATAATTGATTCAGATTTACCATTTGATCAACACATAGGCATTGTCACTAGGACAGCTTTTTTACATCTTTGCAACATTGTCAAGATAAGAAATGCCTTATGCCTGCAGGGCGCAGAAACATTAGAACATGCCTTTATTACTTCAAGGCTAGACTCTTGTAACAGATGCACTAGCAGGAATTTAAGTAAACTAGTTCAAAATGCTGCAGCCAGGGTCCTCGCTAAAACTTGAACATTTGAGCACAGCAGCCCAGTTCTATCATTACTGCATTGGCTGCCTGTTAAATTCCATAATACAAAATTCTGTTATTAACATATAAAGCCCTACATGGACTCACTCCTGAATACCTTCAAGATCTTATATCCTATTATGGGCCACCATGATTACTCAGATCCCAGAGGACTGGCTTTTTAATAGTTCCCAGAAATCAGAAGACCTCAGCTGGTGGAAAAGCTTTTTCTTATAAAGCCCCCCAACTGTGGAATGATCTTCCAGAAAATATTTAGGACTCAGACACAATCGCAATCTTTAGCAATTGGTAGTTAATATTCCTTCTTAGATAAAGGTGGTAGATCCAGGGATCCATGGACACAGGGAATTAAAGTAAGCTGAGATGCTGATGCTGTTGTCCCGCTGCTCGGGCCAGAGGGATGCCAGTGTTTCAGGATGCTCCTGCGTCTGTGTGTCCTTCTGGTTCTCTCCTTTTTGTTAAAGCTGTCATAGTCATATCTGTCAGAGTCATTAGCCACACTCTGGAAATGTTCACAAACTAACGTTCAAATGTTCAAACTAATTTGATCCCTCCACCTTTTTCCGAGTAAACAACCACAGGGATGTGTCCTCAGCCCCAACCTTTACACCCTGTTCACCCATGACTGTGTCGCCTATCACAAGGACAACATGATCCTCAAGTTCTCAGATGACACTGCAGTGATAGGATGCATCACTGATGGAGATGAAGAGGCCTACAGGAGGGATGTGATCGGGCTGGTAGCATGGTGTGAGGACAACAACCACACCCTCAACACGGACAAGATGAAGGAGCTGATAGTGGATATGAGGAAAAAGAAAAGACCTCATCAGCCACTGTTCATTCGGGACCTTGCAGTAAAGAGGCTGAGCAGCTATACATACCTGGGCATCTACATCAGTGAGGACTTCACATGGATATTAAACACCATGCAGCTGGTCAAAAAGGCTCAGCAGTGGTTGTATATTCTGAGGAAAATATTTATAGCTGTGTCATCGAGAGCCCCCTGACCAGCTGTATTACCGTGTGGTATGGCAGCACGACTGTGATGGACCAAAAACACTTGCAGGGAATGGTGAAGACTGCTGAGAAGATCACCAGGACTCCACTACCCTCTCTTAAAAAAGCATCTACCACCAGAGAGTCCGCAGGAGAGCTGCCTCCATCCTTAAAGACCCCATCCACCCCCAGCATGGACTGTTCACACTTCTGCCTTCAGGCCGGAGGTAAAGTGTCAAATGCAAGACCTCTAAGTTAAATAACTCTTTCTTCCCCACTGCCATCAGACAGAACCTACCCCAGAAATAACCCTGCACTTTACTTTACATTTACTGTCACACAAATGATTGTTTCAACTTATTGCTCTTTGTGATTGTAGCACTCGTTCACTTTACCGTTCACTTATGTATATATCTCAGTGAACTTTGCACTTTATTAGTTATTTAGTTATTCATTGTATTTTCTCTTCCATTTGACATTCTTGGTGAGGAGCAAAGAAAGAATTTCATTGTACATGGAACCTGTTCCTTACTGTGCAAATGACAATAAACTCTCTTTGATCTTTTGAACCACCCACCTGTCTGGCTGGACACACTTCAGACTAGCTTCCCATGCTCCAGCCACCACCACTTGCACTGGACTAGCTGCCCACCCTACACTGAAGACTTCACGGACTCCTAACTATTACAACCATTCATTCATTCATTCATTCATTCATTCATTCATTATCTGTAACCTCTTATCCAGTTCAGGGTTGCGGTGGGCCCAGAGCCTACCTGGAATCATTGGGGGCAATAATAATATCATCATATTTTATGCTTACATTATAATAGAATAGAATAGAATAGAATTCAATGTTATTGTAATTGCACATACAAAGCAACGAAATGCAGTTTGCATCCATCCAGTAGTAAAAAAAAAAATATATATATATATATATATGAGTGTGAGTTTTGTGATAAGTTTTGAGGGGATGACAGTGTTGAATGCTGAACTGAAGTCTATGAACAGCATTCTAACAGAGGTGTTTTTATTGTACAGGTGTGAGGGGACAGAGTGCAGTGCTATAGTGACTGCATCCTATGTGCTCCTATTCTGGCGGTATGCAAATTGGTGGGGGTCCAGGGTGGGGGGAAGACAGGATTTGAGGTGTGCTAGGACCAGCTGCTCGAAGCACTTTGTGATGATGGGGGTGAAGGCTACCGGGCGGTAGTTGTTAAGTCTTTATGGGTTGGAGTTTTTGGGTATCGGGACGATGGAGGTGGTTTTGAAGCAGCTAGGCACCACAGCACAGGCCAAGGACAGGTTGAAAATGTCTGTCAGTACTCCTGCCAGCTCTCCAGAACACGCTCTGAGAACACGTCCAGGTATGCCATCAGGACTTTGATACTGCTCAGTGCCGCTTTTACATTGGTGGGAAAAACAATCAGTGGTTGGTGGTCTGCAAACACATCTGCCTTGGTTGCAGTTGTTGGGTTCCCTCTCTCAAAACGAGCATAGAAATTATTAAGCTCATTGAGGAAAGAGACATCAGAGGAAGTGGGGGAAGGGTTGGTAGACCTGTAATCTGTGATGATCTGGAGTCCTTGCCACATACGTCGGGGGCTGGAGTTGGAGAAATGTTCTTCTACCTTCCCCTTGTAGTGGTGTTTGGCCTTTTTGATGTAATACTATTTCTGATATAATACTATAATTATATCAGTAAGCATAAGCATAACAGCAGACATATGCATAGGTGATGCATAGGGTCCTTTTAATTTGTCAATAATTTGTAGGTAGATTGACCAGAGGAGGATAGGTCCCCACTTGGTTCCTCCCATTTCTTCCTCAACTCTTAGGGAAATTTTCCTTGCTGTCATGCACTCGTCCTGTCATGTCTGTTTTCTAGTCTATTTTACTCTATGTCCTAGTTTAGTTCGCTTAGCTCCTTTGTCTATGTCTCGGTTATCTCTCTGTTTTGTTATTCTTTCCTAAATAAAGTTCACTGTGTTTTAACAAGTGCGTCCGCCTCCGTCAGTCCACCCTCCGCTATTCGTGACACTTGCCATCTGGGGATTTTTACTTTTTTTTTACATTTATTTATATTTTTACATTTCATGTCAAAATTTTGTTATAAAAAAAAATACATGAAATTAATATAAATAACACTTAATATAATAAAACACTTAATAATAACACTTAAGCATAAAGTGCAGAAATAATATGGTATTGTATAAAATTATAGGATAGTAAACAATATTAAAATAGAGATTAAATTGCAGTGAGAATAGGGTGGAAGTTTTAGAACATAGGTATAGGCATATGAAAATAGTTAAGTTTTTTTTAATGTAATAATGTTTACATTTGGGTCACATTGAATATCTAAAGCAGTAAGAATGTAAGGGCACCATGGCTAATATCAGTTGTTGGCTAGAAAGGAATAAAACAATCATTATTAGTAGTAGTAGCAATGTAGATCAACAGAACTGTGTTCATTGAAGTGGTGCAGGCCAGTTTTGTAATTTCTGGCAGAACTGGAGGGTTTTTTGTGCCTGTTACAAAATGCATGGGATTATATATTACTTGGCCAAATATTGCCTAGGGAAATTTACTCTATAACCCTGTTTGTAAAGAAAAAGCTATTTACCTGACCCTAACTTTAACTGAGGACTTCCCCCACCCTACTTACTCCAACCTAAAGGTGACCCATCAACTTCAGTATTTGATCTTTTACCAGGCCTAAATGTCTAGATGATCATAATCAAAGTAAAAGCAGCCCAAAAGAGAAAAGTCTATTACTGTTATTTAAGACTCCCTATTAATGTGCTTAATTTCAGAAAAAACATTGGAAAATAATTAGTCAACCAACTTAAAATTGACAATATTTGTATGCATTTAGTTCAAAACTCCATATTAAACTGTAATAAAAAGAATCTGGAAAAGCGAGCACATGTAGTTTTGTCATTTCTACTGGTTATTTTACAAAGGGGAAAAATACAGTTGGAGGGCCCCTATATTTTACAGCTGAATAGATGACACAGTAGAGAATTGGGTCCCCTGTGGCTCTACTCTAACTGAAGTACAGAACTATATTGTGGTTAAAACCTAATGCATGGCTCAGGCAATCTTGCCACATGTGGAGAAAAAACAATTTAGCTTGTTGCCCTCAAAGTCTCATTTGGACAATACCTTCCATCAGAACCTGTGGTGGAGAGTAGAGGTCAGAGTACTCTAACCACATCAACAGAGAAAATCTCAACTGAAATTATGTTCCTTAAAAATGATACAGTTTAAGGATTTCAAGAATCCTTTTTCAAAATTGTACAACAACATTGTGAAAACTGTAAGTGGGTCTCAGAGAGCTTAGGGCTTCTACCTTTAACATTAATCTTGGGTAAAAACAGAATAACAGGTAGCTTTGAAAAACCCCAAAATCTCGCTTGCCTTGTGGAGCAGTTAGAAGGCATTTTGTAAGCACTTTCTAATCCATAACACTCTCAGAAACCTCACCCACCCAGTTGATGTGAGCTGGTTGAATGTGTGTAAACAAACCTGCTGGGAGATGCTAGTGAAACAAGCAGATGTCTGGAAGGAAATAACTGCTTCTTATATGCTAGCACAGTATCACCTGCCAGTCTGAATCAGGGACTGCTGTCATCGCTTTCAGTGTTTTATGAGAGGAAATAGAATATTGCAAGTATGACTATATTTAGTAATTCTGAATATTAATTAATAGAGCTATTTGCAAATATAATATTTTGTGATTTTCCTTTTTTTATTTTTAATTATTTTTAACTGTTTACGGTATGGTCCAAGTATTAAGATAAAGCAAAAACAAGTTTTGGTTAAAAGCAAGAAAGTTAAAATGTACATTTTCAGGGAGAAAAAAACTGTCATTTGAAAACTGTCGGTCAAATTACTCAAAAAATTACGTTTTCACTGAAGTCTGTTCAGTTTTTTAAATCCAATTACACTGGACAATGTCTCAGTCATCTAAATTTTAAGAATGATCTAGAGTGGAATAAAGGCCTCCTGGGTTGCGGAGTGGTGGTATTCTGGAATGAAATAACAACATTCTGTACATTTTAGATTAGTCTAATTGGCTTTTATGATAAAGAAGTAAACATCAGCATAATGTTTACCTATGATTATGCAGCTGAATGCAATCCAACTGTCATTGTAATGTTTAATATGCTGAATAAAGCTAAAGTAGAGGCTGTTACTGCAGAAGAGTTGGGGCAAACTACCAGATAATACCATTAATTTCTGAAAAAGAAATTAAGAGTTCCTTAATGTGGAGTAAGCAAACTGAAAGTAAACGACAAAAAAATGAAGAAAACTTACAGGCAATTCAACCTCAGCCTTATACAAACAACAGTCATTTCTTCCCCTTTAACAAAGCATTCCACCTTAAAAGAGGCTGAACTTCTGAAAGTAAACAAACCAGAGAGAACAGCATACAATCGTAGGCATACCCTTTAATTGATCAGAAACAACAAAATAAGTCACTATTATTATGGCAAAGGAACACAGCAACTTCCCCATCTAGGTTTGTGCTTTTAAGCCTTTGGAGGTCTCTTTATTGTCTAAAACATTCCACACTGCCATGAGCAGAAAAGAGAGAGAGAAAACCTAGGATATTGGAACGAGACGCATTTACTGACACGGGACTTCATAAACAAACAGTTTCTAGCACGCAAACAGACTGGAGAGTTGGCAAATGGTGAGGAAACATCCTCAAAATGTGTTTTTTTTTATTAAAATATTGTATGTAGCCTTTAAGACTTAAGTATGTTTGAGATAATTCACAAAGTCTTTTTATCAGATCCGTTGATCATTGAAAAGTAAATTAATTGCCATTGTAATGTACTTGGCATTTATTATCACTTTATTATAATTTCAATTGAAATATTATTCATTTCAAATGGCGTGTAGCCTGTACTGCACAATTATTAAGCTAATAGAACATAAAAGGTTATGAAAGAAAGTGTTACAGAACATTTGTATTACTATGGTGCAATTCAGAGAAAAAGTCATTTATAAAATCTCCTGGAGTTTTCTGAGGCCTGTGTTGATTACGGAAAGCTCTGCCAAGCTAGAGGTGTTGGTACCTCCTGTGTGACCTTCAGCTCATGTCCAACACATTAACAGAACAGACCCATGTGTCATTTAATTGTAGATCTGCAGTCTGCAGTGAGAATGAAAATAAAGGAAGATAGTTTATTACATAATTGCACAGGTATTGCAGTTAATTGGTTTTCATTACCCTTCTCTCAGGCGGCATTTATCTTGGTTGGGATCTAGCGGCATCTGTCCTTGTAGTACACACCAGTTCAGTATTTTATAATTAGTGCAATTACCATAAAGGGCATCTGAGGATAGGACTGCAAAACTCTGTAATTAGTTATTAAATCCAATTGGTTTTATGTTGTTAACTTCAGGTGGACCCCAAGCAGTAAAGAATGCTACAAGGTGTTTCAAATTAATTTGTTGGTATTGGCTATTTAAAATATCACACAGCAGTGCTGCTTCACATTTTAAACACTGTCCACTCACTATCCGCTGTGTTAGACACATGTATTTCATTGGTCCACCTTGTATATGTAAAGTCAGAGACAGAAGCTCATCTGTTGCTGCACAGATAGTGTTGGATTCTACTACTCTCTCAAGCTATACTGGAGAGATATAACACAATGTTTCTAAAAGACACTCTCTGTTGCAGAAGGACACTCTCTAAGCTATTTCTCCTCATAGGTGGGTAATTGTATTGACATTTGTTTACGCCAAAGGTCATAGCATATGATTTACATCATTTTCATGCTCATCAAACCATTCAATGACCCCCTTTTTGCCCTGTGGATAGGGGCAGGGTCTTTCTTGGAGAAACTACTCCCATTAGGATAGAACTGTTTTGTTATAGTACAAAGGTCATCAGCCAGAATAACTTTGTACATACTTGCAGTGACGTTTACTAGTCTTCTAAGGCAAAGGGCATCAAATCCAGACCTTTGAGCCAGGTCCCAGGCCAGGATTTTAAATAGCTGGCTGGTAATACACTGCTAATAAACCAGCCTTGCCAGGTTTAAAGTCATACCAGCCAGCCATTGTTCCAGCCAATTCCTGGTCTGGAACTTAGATCAAAATCCAAATTCAATGAGACAAGTGGACTGAAACTATGCTGGAGCACCCCCCCCCCCCCCCCCCTCAGTATAATGTCCCCTTCACTGAATGAATCAAGGGATCAGGCCTGTGATATTTCATTGGTGCACATCATACTGTACATGCACTCAGTCACTTGTTGAGAAAATATTGAAGGTTGACTTTCTGACTGTATTCCACATTTTCCACATCTCAGTAGATCATTGACTATGGTTATTGCACCAGTGAATTCAGATGTAAATCATCATTGTAATAAAAGATTTATGCACTGCAAATGTATAAAATCCTTCTTCGGTTTTGCTAATAAACAGTATCGTGGCCATTGATTTTGTACAGGAAGGGGAACACTATGTTCATTTTATCAGATGAATGTGACTGAGAGTGAAATTGAGAACACCAGAACCCATCAGGATCACTTCAGATGCCTTTTTTCAACAAAAAGTGTTTTTTTCTAAGTGAAACAGGTTTACAATTTCTTCAAACACCCAGACGATTGTTACTATATATATATATATATATATATATAACTTTTCTAGGGAAGAAAGAGTAGGGTCAGAATCCTACAATCCTACAGATTCCATACCCCAGATTTTAGCTTAGACTTCTTAGTTATGGATATTGAACTGCAATTTGCAAGCAGGCGTTGCACCTGAGCACCAGAACAGGCAAATCCACTTAAGCTAAACAGGTATGAACCTGGCCTGTACACAGAAAATTCTCCAGTGTTAAATCAACACTAATAGTGTTGATCTTACACTGGAGAATTTGCTGTGTAACTCCAAAGAAAGCTTGTGTGCCTGCTAGAGATTGTGCTGGTGGGGCAAACAGGGAGTGCCATCCCTGTGGTCCGTGTTGATCCCAATGCCTCAATAAATGTCAATGTCCTTCAGATGTAATGTAAACCCAAGATCTTGACTCTCAGAAATAAATGTCAATGGTATTTTTTATTTTTTTTTGCAGTTACTTGGTGCCTTCAAGGATACATATTAATTTTAATTTAAACATAATTGTACTTCTACCTTCTATTACATTCTATTATAATTGTAGACTTTAAAAATATGTTACTTTCATACATCCCATTTCATTTCCATGACTTACTTAATGTCCATAATGAAATATTAAAATTTTCACCTCTCTTTCTGGAGAAGAGTATTATATCTTTTATATCTGTTATGTACCTATAGGGAACAAAACTGGACTTTAAAACCACTGCTGTACCCTTAAAGGAACATTTACACTATTTGTTCCTTTAGTGACCAATAATGCACTCTGCTGTACTTTTTTTTCTCAGAGTGTAGGGTGATTAAATATCCTGGGACATTTTCAAAAAAGAGTAAGATATTACCTTGATGTCCTTGCTAAATCTACCAGTATGACACTGGAAGTGACCATAATGGTAGATTTTGCAAGGGAATTGGGTGAGTTGAGTGGACTGGTGTATACAATAAACATAATCTTTTTAAGTTGAACAATTGTGTCAGCAGGCAGTCAGTGCACCTTCCAGTAGCAGAATTAGTCATTTTAAGAGATGGTTACCTACAAATATTGTTGGGACCATAAATCAAAGGAAACATCCCAAAAGCTATTAAATTTATATATTATTTTATTTTATTTTGTTTTATGTGTTTTTATTTCTGAATAGGGAGGGTTGCATAAGGAAGGGCATCTGGCAAAAAAATTGTGCAAGATCGATGGTGCGTATCGTGGTTGATCTGCTGTGGCGACCCCTGATGGGAGGGAGAAGCCGAAAGAAGAACAAGAAGAAGAAGATGTGTTTTTATTTCTACTGTATCATTCCTAAACATATATTTAATTGCAATTCTAACAAAGGTGTGAATGTAATAAATCTTCCCCCAGATTTACTATGATTCTACTTTAACAATATACATAAAATGTCTAAAGACAAAAAGGGGGTTTTGGATGGATGGACCTATAAGGTAAAACATAGACCCTCCACTGGTGTCCCTCAGGGCTGTTTACATTCGCTCACTTAGTGATGTAATATCTTCATATGGTTTCTTCTGTGATGACCACACTGAAACGCTTATCTCATCCTTTCCTTCTCACTTTCTGACATCTCAGCATGCTTCATGAGCATTACTTAACGTATGGCAACGTACCACTTGAAGCTAAACTTCAGTAAGCCTGAGCTGCAGTGCATCGCAGAAAGTGATCTCAGGCCCTCCATTAAGAAGTCTCCATCTGAAAAAACAACCAGCCTTCGTCTAACTCTTGTTGACCAGTTTTTGTTCTCCACTCACATTTTAAAGCTGATGGGGTTATGCACATTGATTTAACCCTTTCATATTCAAGAGGAAAATCAGAGGCTTGTTCAGTCTCTAGTCATCTAGTCCTGTCCTGTCTACTGCTACTGCCTTCAGCTCATCCAGAATGGGGCAGCACAGAGAGTTTTCAATCATCCAAAATTTTACTCAAATGCTGCATTCCCTTAATTGCTGGCCCAAGAATGGGCCAGTACCTCTTATATGATGGCAATGGTCAAAACCCAGTCTGTGCTTTAAATGTTTCATGCCTCAAGTATATCTTGGACTGAACCATGCTTCAAGTCATATGGGAGACAAGCATCAAAGCTCTTCTCCGTCTTTAATGCACATATTTCTTAAGCGTACTCTTAACTATATTTATAATTATTTATCTTTCATTCATTCATTCATTGTCTGCAACCATTTATCCAGTTCAGGGTTATGGTGGGTCCAGGGCCTACACGGAATCAATGGGCACACTGTCAGGAACGCGAGGCGGACTGACGGAGGCGGACACACTTGCTAAAACACAGACGTTTATTTACAAGAAAAGAACAAAACAAACACAAACTGACTTGAGGGTAAACACATCGACTGATAATTGAGAGGACTAGAAACTACAACATGAAACGAGGAAACAAAACAAGGAACAACACGAAACAACACGACTTGGAATTGGAACATAGCAAAACAAATGACCGATGAAAGGAAGTGACACAAGGGAACTTAAATACATGAACAGACGAGACACACCTGAAACAGATAACGAGGGTTAAGGACAAGGAGGCGGGACAAGGGCGGAGACAAGGACAATAACAGACAGAGCCATGTGCAGAGAGAGCACATGGCGGGGAAAACAGGCATGACAGGACAAGGGCATGACACACAAAGTGGGAACATTAATTACTGATTTCAATAATCTGAACTGAACTAATGGATATCTACACCCAGGAATAAAAAGGTTTGGATGCCTTTTTTATTTTTATTTTTTTGATGCTATAGATTTTTTAACAAATTACAGAAAGTTATTACAGCAGTATAAAAGGACTTATATTATGTTCTCATATTTTACTGTAATGAAAGATTACAGATACTCACCTCTCCTGAAGAAGAGAATTTAATGTAAGTTTAGGGAACAAAACTACTCTAAAACCAATGTTATACCTTTAAAGGTAAATTTACACATTTTGTACCTTTAGTGATCAATAATGTACCTCTACCATACCCCTTTCTCACTGTACTCACCTTATCTCCAAAAAAAGAGTAGAAAAGATGTAAAAAAAAAAAAAGAAAAAAAAAGAAAAAAACCCTTTCATATTACAATAAAATTGTTACATTTCATGCTGTCTTTATTGAAGACAGGGTGTCATCGGTGAAGTGACAATATTTTTCTGCATGTTTAAATCTTCAGAGTTATACAGAGTTATAACAACAAAAAAACACCTTTCTCACACTTCGATTGGTTTTAAATGTATCCCATGCTAGCAAAATAGGTGGAGGGCTAGTTGCTTTTTTCCATGGTTCCTTCCAGCGCATGCAGTTATCATTTTGTGACTTCACACCATTTTGGAGAGTTGCATCTCTGTGCATATTCCTAGTAATTGTCTACAAGCCTTTGGCCAAGTATATGGTTCTTTTATTGATGATTTTATACTGTCTTTTATTTCAACAGATTATGACCAATTTTCACTGTGTCTGATTATAACATAAATACTGATAATTTCATGTAACATATAGAGAGAGTGTTCATAGAAAAACGTGAAATTTATGGCATTTTCTTAAATACATAGTCTGGATTAAAATCTATTATATTACTTCTTGATCTCAGTACTGCTTTTGATACTGTTGACCATAAAATTCATAAAGACAGATTCTTAATGACAGATTCAACTTGGCTGGACTCTCTGGAATAATGGTTCAGTCCACATTTGCAAGGCAGGACCAACTTTGTCGGAACAAAAAAAATAATGTTTCTGAAACTATGCCAGTGACCTGTGGTGCCAGTGTTCAAATCTTGACCCCATCTTATTTAATTTATACATGTTTTCTGTTGACCAGGTTCAACACAAATGCAGTCTGTCCTATACCACAGATATACAGATTATAATCTAGATTTTTTCTGCTTTGTCCTCAAATGACTTGTTGTCTCATAAGTCTCATATTGTAAGGGCACTGGGTATGTCACTATCTGAATAAGTCAAAACGTTCTGCTTTAAATGATAAATAAGAAATTATTTTGTTTGGGATGAGCAATGAGAAGCACAGACTAGCTGCATATCTTGATTCAAAAAGCAGCTTGCAACCTTGGTGTACTAATGAATTTTTATTGGTCATAGTCATGTTAAAACAGTTATTATATGAGCTTTTTTTTAACCTTAAGAACATCAACAAGATTAGAAATTTTCAGACTAAATCAAACGTGGAGAAACCCATCCATGCCTTTATTTTTAAAACTAAAGTTGTCTCCAAACTGGTCTGAAAATTTCAGAACAGTCATTCCGAAACTAATTCGTGTTTTGTCTTATCTCCTTTGTCACAGGCATTTTTAGCTGAGGAATGTTTTTTTCAGTGGAGAAATACTCGGACAGTCTGTTTCACCTTATCATTTCATACTGCACTCTGCTATCTTGCAAAGAATATATCTAGAATGGGGAGGGCCAACATTTCTACAAATTTGTCTGTGAGAAAATTGGAAACATTTTCTTTGCTTTTGTTTATTATATAAAAGTTCAAATTAATTGACAGATTTCATATTTTTACAATGCATCTTAGTGTTTCTGGAAATTAAATTTGTATATTACAATGTACTCTGCCCAAATGACTATGGTCCCCTTGACTATTTTGTAAGTGAAATTTCATTTTAGAAATTGCATGGGCCAGAACTTTCTGCAGCTGAATGAAGATAACATTACAAAATAATGTGAGAATAGCTGCTTATCTGGATGTGAGAGCTCTCAAACCTAAAGATGTAGCGGTATGTAGTACATGTACTAAGAGAATCTGATCACAGCATTAACAGTCAAGTTGTGTAAAAATATTTACAAAACGTACAATACTAGGACTGTAATCGAAGAATATTCCTAGGAGTAAAGTAAAAAAAAAAATACATCTAAAATTTCAATTAAGTACATGTACTTGAGTAGATGCAATGAGTACAGCACGCACACACACACACACACACACACACACACACACACACACAAACACGATACATACACATACAAATGCAATTTTCTGTCTAAAGCAGACTCCAGACATCATTTTTACTTCTCAACTCCAAAAATGTTTAATGTAAATAAGGAAGCACATGTTTGAAACACTTCGGTTCGTCATAAAATAATATTACTATATTAACATGTGACATAGGTCTGTCTCTAAATCTCTAGTTAGTATTAGCCAGGCTGCCAGGTGTCATTATGAAGCCCGGAGCAGGAATCGAACCCACAACCTCCAGGTCCCTGGAGCTGTGTGACACTACCTGCTGCGCCACCGTGCTGCCATTATTATTATTATAATGTTTATTCTTTACTTAAACGGTTGCAATTGTAACAACAGCAATTTACCTCTGGGATTAATAAAATATTTCTGAATCTGAATCTGAAATACAGAGACGGACAAGGCTGTTACCAGTGCAGACCCAGCTGAATGCAAAATCCTGTCAAATTCTGAGTTGCTCTGGAAAGTGCAAGAAAGGTTACATCTTTATAATTTATTGCAAGCTGTGTTTGCCAAGAAAGTATTAGCAGCTTTTGTTAAATAATAGTTGTACCATTGCATTGGCAGTTAAAAATACATTTTCCTATTTTAGTTAGAGGCTCAAATAAGCAACAAATACATCAGTGTGTGTTGGTTGGTATTATTGGACTATTTACGTTATTTTTCACGTTATGTAACTAAATAATAATATTCATATTGGAGAACAGTGTGCTAAGTGACTGGGAACAGAAAGCACAATCCTACCAACACAGAAAGAATGTGAAAAAAAACATGCTGTTGGTAATGCCCTGCTCAAGATGACTGGGGCTTGTAATAACATGTGTAGTCCCAGTCTCTCATTCTCACACACAGACACACAAGCCACTATCCTCAGAAGGTTTACAGCAAACTGAACATAGCATGAACATATATATCTTTGAATTATATTATAAAATAGGTCATATGATAATATTTGATTTCAATAACAAATATTATAAATATGGGCGGCACGGTGGCGCAGCAGGTAGTGTCGCAGTCACACAGCTCCTGGAGGTTGTGGGTTCAATTCCCGCTCCGGGTGACTGTCTGTGAGGAGTTGGTGTGTTCTCCCTGTGTCCGTGTGGGTTTCCTCCGTGTGCTCCGGTTTCCTCCCACAGTCCAAAAACACACGTTGGTAGGTGGATTGGCGACTCAAAAGTGTCCGTAGGTGTGAGTGAGTGAAGGACTGGCGCCCCCTCCAGGGTGTATTCCAGCCATGCGCCCAATGACTCCAGGTAGGCTCTGGACCCACCGTGACCCTGAACTGGATAAGTGGTTACAGATAATGAATGAATGAATATTATAAATATATATTATTGATATATAATTTAAATGAAATTGTACTTGCTACATACAAACTGTTCATAGGAAATGTGTATATTCTATGAAATATAAATTCCAGCATAATGAAATATGCCACATATTCTTCCAATCAAAGAAAATGATTCACACCCATCTGTCCATTTCTAGTTACAAAATCATATATTTCTCTCTTAAACTCTTTTTCACATCTCAGCTGACTTCTTACAAGTTTCACATTTTTGGATCTTTCAAATACTGAGAGCTCTGAAAAACATTGTCCTGTGTAGTCCAACTCAGTAGACTGCCCACTGCAGATTGTAAATTAGCCATCATACAGCCACAAGAAAAATACCTATTTCAACTGTTCTTTATTATATATACTTTATATATTATAATTGACTAACCTGTGGCTGTATGATGTCCAACTTACGTGTCTCTGCACTGGGCAGTCTATTGAGTTGGTCAATGCTGGTATAGCATGCTAATTCTTAACACATAGCATGTCAGATTTTTTCTCCCTGAAGCCTGCAAGGGTAACCAAAAAGTAACTATAATTACTTACTAAGTGTTAGCCTTATTTTTGTTTTTTGTTTTTTACCACTGCTGGTTCACTTCACTAGTAGAAAAAAAATTGAGGAAGAAATGTAATTTATAAATTTAAAAATAAATAAATAAATAAATAATGTGGAACTTAGTCTCAGGAATACACATTCTATTTTTATTTTCATCATGCCCTTAAGGGCTTCTATACCTTCCAGAACAATGTTGCTAATATAATTTTTAGAATCTCACAGTGTATTCACACTAGACAATCTATGCCATGCCCATGTATGTTTAACCCCAAAAGTCCAGTACAGTCGACTAGTGTGATCACTCCATACCATGGAGCCTGTCTTAAAGTGGTTCATGTGGAAAATCTGTGTCTACTTGCCTCCATAAAAGTCTTCTTATTTGTGCAGTACATATAATGGAATATCATAGTGCTGCATAATTGAAAAGCCACACACCCTGTTGATGTAAATATGCTGAACAATAAACTCAATGTGCTTGGGCATGGTACAAGGCAACCAGGAAAAGGGTGAGCACATCCTTATTTTATTTCTGTCCCAATTACTATATATATATATATATATATATATATATATATATATATATATATAGTTGCTCTACGACTGCAAGGGAAGCTGAGCTTCACCTAAAATGTAAAAAAATAAGTGATCAAATATATACTGTTGTGTGTACGTGTCATTGAATTAATATGTACTACAACGCGCTCAACTTTTGTTCAGAATCAGCTTCTTATCACTGGTAAAGACGCGGCTTTCCTCTCAATCATTCCCGCAGGCTCAGTGCTTTAAACGGTGTGGACGCAGAGTTCAATAATGAAGCAGCAAAGTGCAGCGAAACGAGACGAGCCATTGGATAAATGCTGGGCTTTGTCCCGCCCATCGGACACTCAGCGTCTCTGGGGGTCTATGGGGCAGTGGACTGGCCTCGGCTGGCCTGGACACTCAGCTTCTGCATGATGATTGGATGATCTGTCTGAGGCTGAATCCCTTTTTGATTGATAGCGAAATGAGCGAATCAGCGATCCTTTGGTGTAAAGATCCGTGGGAGCACAGACGGACACACTTTACATGGGCCAAGGCCGTTTAAGCAGCCTAGCTCTGCTGGCCATTGAGAGGACACTAGTCAAGTCACTGGAATAGACATCTTGTTGGTACGACAGGGTCACAGATCATTTTCTTAAAAAGGAACGGAGGGTAGAATTTACATATAAATAAACAGACACATTATATGATGTAGGCCAAAATTGAGCTTCCCCTCCTTGAAAGACCAGCATCCGCCACTGGACTGCAAAAACAAAAATTTCTTGAAATGGGTTTTGTATATTGAATTTCCAAATAGACATTTTAACTGGAGATTACGTTTAATGAAGAAAGCTTCTGACATGTTCACAGTCTGTAGTGCTGTAAGCCACAAATTATCTGTCCAGGAAAATTATTCACTTGAAGCTTATTGTAGCTGAGATGTCATTTAAGAAGATTGAAGAAGTTTCTACCATTGATTATTCATGTCTTCATGGTCTTATTCCTGTAATATTTCCCAGCAAATACATTTGTAATATGAAGAAAAGAGATAAAATTTGGAAAATCAATAAATATTGATTGCCTAGCGAAGTATGTACTGACAAAGTGGAGTGCATTTTGTGCTGTATTGTTTTTATAATTATCATTATCATTATTATTATTGTGGGTTCGATTCCCGCTCCGGGTGACTGTCTGTGAGGAGTTGGTGTGTTCTCCCCGTGTCCGCGTGGGTTTCCTCCGGGTGCTCCGGTTTCCTCCCACAGTCCAAAAATACACGTTGCAGGTGGATTGGCGACTCGAAAGTGTCCGTAGGTGTGAGTGTGTGAGTGAATGTGTGTGTGTCTGTGTTGCCCTGTGAAGGACTGGCGTCCCCTCCAGGGTGTATTCCCGCCTTGCGCCCGATGATTCCAGGTAGGCTCTGGACCCCCCGCGACCCTAAAATTGGATAAGCGGTTACAGATAATGGATGGATGGATTATTATTATTGCTCTGGTTTCCTCCCACAGTCCAAAAACACACATTGGTAGGTAGATTGGTGACTCAAAAAGTGTCCATAGGTGTGAGTGTGTGAGTGAATGTGTGAATGTGTGTCACCCTGTGAAAGAGCACCCAGTGATTCTGGGTAGGCTCCGGACCCATCACAACCCTGAACGACCCTGACCCCAAGGTTTTCTATTGTGCTTATCAGGTACTTTTTTACTTTAAACTCTCATCAGATATTTCTAATAATGTAAAGTTACTAGACCACAGTATCCCATTTTGCTCAAGTACTGCCTCCAGCATTTTGTAAGTGAACCACCTTCTTGTAATTGCTTTGACACCTCGGTAAGTAGCAACTGCTCAATTTATTATGGCTAGGGGATTCAGGTTGTATGGACAATAAGTAATGGTTGAAAAGTGGGTCTAGCTGGGAGCAGACCAGCTTTATCTATTTTCTGACCAAAAAATGAATATATAAATTCGTTTAATATAAAAATATACAAATTCATATATATATATATATATATGGTTTCTATATATATTTCTATTAGAAACTCATATTATGTCATTACCATTTATCTAAGCATCTCTGTATTTATGTAAATTGAGGTATTTTAGTGCATCATATTGAGATTATGTGCTGATGCTAACCATGATGTGAAAACATGATGCAAGATAAACTTGGCTCTGCCACATAAGTGCATTTTGAAAGTCACTGCAGTTGCATCTGTGAATTGATCTGATTTCACGTCACTATAAACTTAAAGTGAAGCTGATCCAGACATCTGTGAAGAAACAGAGGTGAATGGAAACTGCTGTAGAGAATCAGACTTTTTACGCTATTCAGAGATACATACAGCCTGGCCAAATATATCACCATTTGGATTCAAATGGTTAGCCAAGACTGTGTTAGATACTTTATGTTTCTATATTGATTACTTAAATACATTTTGAAAACAACAGGTTAGGGAAGACTTTTAAAGTGTGAACGGCATGTTATAGTGTCCTCCATTTTATCCACTATCAGAAAAGTTATATATAAAATTCTGATATTTTGATAAGATTTATAAAGCTATACAGGGTTCATGCTTTACCTCAAAGAGCACTGATATATGCAGAGTGTACAGTTAATGTGTAAACAATGTGTAAAAAATAGCACTATGTTTATGTTTACCCTGTTTTTCCATTTAAATAAAAGTCATTAATGTGAAGCAAAATAAATGTTTTATTTTCAGATGTTAATGGAGTAAAACTGCCATAATATTAAGAAGAATTATTAAAAATTGACAGAAGAACTCATGGCTATGTGTATTTGCTCTTAAGAGCTTAACCCTTATTAAAGCAAAATGTGGCATATCAAACATTTAAACATGTGACTTTTTTTTAAGACAAAAACCGCAAACATAACAACATTTCATAAGATGTATTCCTGCTTCATAATTACATTAATATACTATGTACAGTATGCTTTAATATTTAATTATACCTTGCACAATTGTATGCAATTACTCTTAAAAATGTACAATTTATACTTAAAAGATTGACTTAAACTCAAATACTATGGTAGACAAGAACATTGCTATAGTGCATTACATTGTTTCATGTCAACATTTATGTTTTAAACTTTGTTATAAAATAATAAATCCTTGTTTTAAAACTGTAAGTAAATAACTTATTTTATTGTATGTCACACAAACACTTTTAAATGCATTGATATACCATTATGTATTCAGATTTCATAGAATGATTTGCCCAGATGTATACACTTTCAGATATTAATGATGCTTAAGAAAAAATAATTGCATAAGTATGTAATTACTACATACATACATACATACATACATAATTACCAGAAACAAATATACCACACCTGTATGGTTCTGTTCCCAGACTCTCTCAAACCCTTTAAAATCTAATGTGAGGCTTGCAGAAAGTGGTGGGGGGTTGGTGCCATGCAGCAGTGATTATCGACACAATTCTACAGCAGACAAGAGCTATGTTTCCCTGAAAATTACTTATGCAACAGGTTCCTGGAGTGCTGCTTAACAAATGTGTTGCTCTTTACTGAAAATGACAAAAAAAGTCTGCACTGAACTAATTCAACTAAATTTAACTAAATTGCTGTTTAATAGCTGACCTGGAACAAGAATAGGTTGGTACAGTTGCGCAAAATTTAGTGTTGCTCCCATACAACTCCACGCACCAGGAGTACAAAAACACTTGTTGGCAAGTTGAAATGGTCCACAGGTGTGAATTTGTGAATGACTAGGTAAGTATAGTGATGCTTTGAAGAGGATAAGCATCTTGCCCTGGCAGTGTTCCTGCCTTAAACCCAACAATTCTGTGTAGGTCGTGGACTCACCATCACACATCATCATCATGAATGAATGATAAATAAAACAAGATATAAAATGTGCCATGAATTGTGAAGAGCACAGAGTCTTATCAATTATCTAGTATGATCAATTCTGCAATAGCCAAAATTAAAGATTAAAAAAGGAAAATCAGAAGTTAATACATAAATATGTTATGAAAGTCCAAATAAAGCCACACTGAAAAAATGATGCTTTGAATTTACTGATTTTGTAAATGTCAAAACTATGCATACAATTAACTCATCTACATCTAAGTAAATAGAAAATGAGTTCATGCAACCCTTTGACATAAAAAAAATAGTCAATTCAAAATGTCTTTGAAATGTCTTTGTCTCACTGAAATTTTTTCAGTGCATGTATATAATTTTTTTTCTGGTTTCTTTGATCAGTCTGTATTCAAACTTAAACAAATGACATAAGAATGTATCTGGAAGTCTTACTCCTCAGTAGGCCCCTTTTCACTTCTTAAGGGATTTTGTACAGGATTCAAATGGCTATGTTCTAATGAATTGTACCAAAACAACAGCAACCAAGCTCCGTTTTAATTTAATCAAACCTGCCAAGTGTGAATACCCCACGGAGGGCATTTTCGGTAATTTTTAAGGAACTTCAGAAAGAGTTCACAGTTTACAGCCAAGTGCCAAAACCAATAAGAGTCTGTAGCGGCACATCAGCTAAAATCCATAATCTCCTGTACCAGTAAAAAAACAGTACAGCATTAGGCAGTGGACAGTAGAATTGTGTTCTCTGGAGTGAAGAAGTATCACCCAAGGCTATTGGGATGAGTTTGTGTAGTATATATGATCCAGAACTAATAATCCAACATCTGCACCTGACCTCTCATATTTATGTGGCCAAATTAAACTTAATTTACACAACTTTCTAGAAAATCAAATGCTGTAACTGTAACAATAATTGTAATAATAATGTAATTTTATGTTACTGTGTTTAGCCATTCCTCTTCTTGAGAAAGCCCAGTATGAATAGTTGTTGTTTAATACCCTGTTTATGTACTGATGATTGAGATTTATCATTGTCATTTTAAATCAAATCAAATACTGTTTAGCACATTTTACAACAGATGTTGGCACAAAAACAGCTTCACAGAATTCCAGTGATGACAGAAGCTTTAGCATGAAATGTGAAACCCCCAGGTGAGTAAGTGATAGTGGCAAGGAAAAACTCCCTCAGAGCTCAGAACCTTAGGAGGAACCAAGGCTAACAAGGTGGGACTTATCCTCCTCTGGTCAATCTACTTACAAATTATTGACAAAACTAAAATGACCCTAGGCCACATAGGTCTGATGTTATGCTCATGTGTACTTATACAATCATAATATATATAATGTAAGCAATGCTGATGATAATATTGTTATTATTTTTATCAAGATTAGCTGTAGTAGTAGTAGTTTACATTTAATTCGGGACAAAGACACAGTCTCAGTACAGTTGAACCTAGGATCGCAGACAGTTGATTTAGCCTGTCTGTCTGCGGCCTAGTCCCGGTTCTGGATTTTCAGTATTTTCAATACTGTTTGTACTATTCTTCCGACAAACTAAAATATTATTTGCTATCCTGCAAGAAAGTAAGGTAGCACCCTCCTGCATGGGGTGGACACCACCTCTACCTATAAGACCAGGCTTGCTCTCAAAATTTAACCAATTTTCTAAAAAGCCCACTTGATTCTCAGAACACCACTTAGACACCCAGCAGTTTAACGCCAAATGTCTGCTGTAGGCTGCACTGGGATGGGACCAGAGCAGATTACAGCATCGGACATCGTCTGGGCCAGCTTAAGCACCTTCCTAATATTACCGTTAGTTACCTCAGACTGTGGCAGATGAATATCATTGGCCTCAAATATCTTCTATTAGCTAACAGTCTAAGGCTGTCACTAATGTCTGGTGCTCCCAGTAAACATCTAACTGTTACTGCTGGTGCCCCTAAAGGAGTAGTTAATTTCACATGTCGAACAATAGAGTCTCCTATATCCAGGGCATTTTTCACAGGCTCCTTTGTGGGTGCCTTGCTGAGTGGGGCAAACCTGTTTGACATGTGAATCGGAGGAGCGTGGTTTTCCGGTGGGCTAGCTTTGGCCTCAGCATTAGCATCAGCCTTAGTTTTTCTTGGCTTTCCAAGATGTCACCCATTTACCCCGCTGTGAGTACTCTAACGCTGGATTCGAGGGAGTGCTGACTCTCTCTAAGGCATCCAGAGTTGCTAGCAGTGAATCTCACTGTTTATCCCTTAATAATAAACCCTGGGTGCACACTTCTAGCTGGTCCACCTTATCCACCAGAGAGCTAAGTAACTGGCATTTAGCAGAAACACAGCCACTGTCATTAGACAAGAGTTGATAAAGCGGACACTCAGTAAGTGTGTACAGGTTATTTAAGTAATATAAAATATACTTTACAAAATTATATATATATATATATATATATATATATATATATATATATAATATAATTATAAATTTATATATATGTTTATATATAAATATATATATATATATATATATATATATATATATATATATATATATATATATATATATATATAATATAATATAATATGCTATAAGCAAAACTTTGTATTAGGGTATTATATCACTTTAATATTTCAGAACATGTTCTGCAACACACTATTATATGTAGATTACAAAATAAAATTCTGTATTCTGTTCTCCTCAAAAGGCCATTGCACTGCTCCTTTTTATTACAAAAATGAATTCAAAACATTTAAAACACACATAAATTTTATCTGAATTAATATTATAGATATTTTTTCTTTCTGTATTAATATTATTATATTACTGTATTATATTATTATTAGTACTATTAATAATAGTATTACAATGTACAATTTATATGCACATATGCTTTAATTGATCTTACCCCTTACATTTCATTCTACAATGTTCTTCAAATCATACAATAATTTGAGTTTTTAATGGTAAGACATGCTCTAGACAAGCTATACAAATGCCTAGGATCACCATGTCCAATGCTATGTGTTAGTTAGATGGGTAAGCCCTCGCCAGCACTAAGCTGTGACGTATTCGAGCTGTTTTCTCTAGAATGATACAGCTCCATCCAATACTTGTGCATTGTGCTGAAGTGGGGTTTCTCATCCAGAACTAATCATCTAAGTACATTACTAATATAGGAATGTGTGTGGTAGAATTACATTACATCTTCATGGCAGATTTCCAACCACTGTTCCAATGCCTTTCCAGAAAAATATAACTATTTGCATCAGCAAAGAGTGACAAATGTCTTGTTCATTTTGGACAGATATTTTGCCTTAAGTAATTTGTGTGAAAAGGATGTTAGTCATGTTATGGTTGTTCATTTATGTCAGGAGCTGTGCATGTGTGCTTATATGCACAGATTCACATTTGGCAACTAAGCCACAAAACGTACAATGATACTGATAACTACAGTTTAATACGCCCATCTGTGTGGCTGTGCTACATTACCATATTAATATCTCCCATTTAATATGCAAGCAGGTACAGTTCTCTTGGAAACTAACTGTTTGCTGGCTTTTATATGTCACAGGACACTACTTAGAAGCAGCTTCAAAAGAACACCTCTGGTACCTTTAGCCATTTACTTGCAAGGATATTATAATCCCAGTCCCTTATGTGGAATAAGGCAAAATAAATGGCATTTTAGTGAGGAAAATTATTGCAATCCACCATCTGTCTTCCACCAGTCTCTCTATCTTTTGTTTGACTTGGCTGCTTTTGAGGCTGTCTACAAGACTATGTGTGTGTGAATGAGAGACTTTGATTCCATAGACCACTGTTGAATACTAATACCATCAGTAGACCCAGCAGGGTGTTCTACTGCCACCTATCAACCAACTATGAAAAAAAAAGAAAATCATCCTTCAAGCCTTTCTAGTCACGCTCTGTCTACTACAGCAATCACCATCCTTCATCCAGCAACCTGTAGTCTGATATATGTTCACCCTCCTGCCCTACGTTTTTCCAAACTAAAACCTCTCTAACCACCAATGTTACATTCTGTTTTTGCAAGACTCCAGCCCCTGAAATGACATATTAAACAAATTACACACAGCTCAGTTTGCTGGACCAACAAGCACAATACATCACACACAATGTACATTTCTCCAACTGATGGATTCATATCTCTCTCAAAGGTTTTTTGTTAAGCAGTTCCCTCATTTATTAAGGGACCATTTCCCTTGATGCCTACATTTGTGTGAAATTTCAGAACTTGTTGATTACATGATAATGTCCCAACATCATATTTGACATTTTATCATTTTATTCAAAATACTAACAAAAATATTCTGTTTACTACATCATAGAACACAGTGTCCTTAGATTTTCGCAATTAATGGACCTATAGAAATGCTCCAAA
This sequence comes from Hoplias malabaricus, assembly GCF_029633855.1. Classification (NCBI taxonomy): domain Eukaryota; kingdom Metazoa; phylum Chordata; class Actinopteri; order Characiformes; family Erythrinidae; genus Hoplias; species Hoplias malabaricus. The sequence goes on along the minus strand of NC_089801.1, from coordinate 51,453,815 downwards.
ATCACTTGGATAGACATTTTACATTGTATGACAAAAATATGAAAATATATATGAAATAAATGTTCTGGGTGACATAATAAAAAAAATATTTAAGACCATATAAGCTAGGGATTGAATGATAAAACTTACATAATACATACCGATCAATAATTTGAAGTAATATGATTCTTACTGGTTATTTATTAGGTCTCATAATCAGTTTAAATGTGATTTAACATAAACCGTTCAAATGACATATTTATTTCAAGAATTTCTACTTTGATACACTTACTTGCCAATTAATTTGAATGGCATTGATATTTATTTATTTCTATTGTGTTCTTCATAATGTTCCAAGTATGTGAATGTGGAGAACCTTTGAAATATCCTCAAAAAGTAATAATAATAAATATTGGACTCAGGAGGCACTGTGGCCACAGTCCAAACACGGATGGATTGGGTATGCAAATTTGTACACAAGAGTCAGTGTCTGAAAGTGCAATACCCTATGAATGACTGGCAGGATGTTTTCCTGCCTTGTGCAGAGTGATCCTGAGTAGGGTCCAGATCCAACTGTGACCCTGAACAAAATGAAGAAATAAAGGTTTATTGAAATGTGAGGTTATACTGAAGGACATAAACATTCAATCTTTGCCAAATTTGTACACTTGGCAAACATATGCAAGATAGATTAATCAATGCAGGAGTAAACATCAGAAGTAGTTTACACTCTTTTTCACCTTTTCCCAGTAGGTAATGTTTCCACATATCTTCAATAAGCAGAGGATTCCATTTGCAAGCAAATAACATTTGGACCTTATATATCATCCTTTGAAGTGGAGTGGCAGAGGCACTCTGAGTCTAATTGTAGTGGTCCTGAACACCTGCTGAGGGAGCAGGAACACAGTGAAAGATCTGTAATGGCATGTGTAAGTATCAGAGCAGGGGCCCCTTTAACTCAAGTATTCCACTTCACTGTGATTATTTGTCAGTGATATTTTAATGTTGTGGCACAAACATGCTGGAGAGTGGAAAGATATTCAAGACAGGGCAGAATGAAGCTTGTAAAATTGAAATACTATATAAAGCTTTGGTGAACATATAGCACATATTTTTTAATTAAATTATTTAATTTTCATCCAGTAAATTTTTGTATTATTGCTCATTTTAATTCACTGACATTGAATTCAAAGAACGACCTTTCTCATAAACAGTTGAAAGCTCCCCACATTGTTCACACATGCATTCCATGTACAAAAACATCTCATTATAATCGCAACTGAAAAGCATGGACAATAGAATGTCACACAATAGTGAAGCTGCAAAAGAGCTGAATGCCTTTATAAAGCCTTATGGAGCAGTGGAACTGTTCTCTGGAGCACTGCCCTTTGTTTAACTACTGCTCTTTGTTTAACTACTGCTCTTTGTTTTCCTCCGGTGTTGACAAGAGATGGATGAGTTCACCTTTGGAATACTGGCTCCTTTCGAGGTTTTTTCCTTAATTTCTGAGTAGGGCTGGGCAGTTAATCAAAAATTAATCAAAATAATTTGATATATCAGAACTTCTAATTGACATAATCTTGTCTATATCGATTATATTAATTATTTATATTATGTTGTTCTATTCATTTGAACATTAAATGTCTTGTCTTTGTAGTGTATTCAATTGGATATAGGTTGAAAAGGATTTACAAATAATCATATTCTGTTTTCCTTTAGGGTGGCATGGTGGTGCAGCAGGTAGTGTTGCAGTCGCACAGCTAATTTTTGGACATTTGTGTCTTCCCAGAAACATACAAATTACTTACAAGATACAAGTTATTTACTGTTTTGACCATACTACTGTGTCATCACCAATAGTGGGTTGAACCCTTAAGGGCACAGGGAAAAGGGAGTAAGGGAATGAGCAGCAATTTGTGCTTGGTGTATGGTAGAACCAACAGAGTCCCTTTTCCAAAACCATTCCTTCCATACTGTGTGCAAAAGATTCTGCATTTTGGGAGTTCACAAGTTCATATAATTTGTTTACAGCAACAGGATTTTTGGAAGCAGTATGGAGGGAAAATGTTATTCAAAAAAATTGCTGGAACAAAAACATTTGTACAGGCCAAGCAAGACAGAACATTAATCCAATATGCAAAAGAGCAATGGAAAAGGGTTTTACGAATAAAAAAGGACATTTCAGTTGGATTATACCTACTGCGCATGTGCTGGAGCCCCAGACTAATATGCAACCCAGGCCTTTTATGTCATATCAGATGCTATGTTCACAGGGCAATTACAAAACATTTCCACAGTAAAATGTCTTCATCTTCAGGATATCAATAGTATGTTATATTGTGTCTTCAGTGAGCCTTTCAGATTTGTGAGACACTTTGAATATAAAGAGATAATATCCGCGGAAGGAAGCTAAAGGTGTAGTTTTTCCACGGTATGAAAGTTGTGTTCGTTTTTTGCCATCTAGCGGCGACAGAATGCAACTAGTGCACCATATAAGGTGAAAGAGAAAATCCAAATTAATTGATTGCTCATCCTTGGTATCCCGGATGTGTACTCTGAATTTTTTGTAACTCGTATTTTGGTATCTGAATTTCGTCTACCGAATTTGAGCAACTTGGAAATATATTGTTTGAATTTTTTGAGCTTGAGTTTTTTTTAATCTGAATTTATTAACCTTGAATAATAACAGTGAAAATGTGTTCTTGGAAATTCACGAGTTCTATTCAAGAGCAATTATATTCAGATGCATAATTTCAGTGCAAACAAATTTCAGTGCTACAAATTTACCAAAGGTGGTAATATTTCAAAGTCTGATAAGACAGATTTGCTTCCAAATTTTGAACTGATTCCCCTGAACTCTCCCTACTCTTCTGTTTTCCCCATGTTTTAGGACCTCTCTGTTTTTACACCTGTACCACCTGAGCTTCTTATTTTACTGCCTATGTTGATTACTTTATGCATATACAGCACTGCACAAAAGTCAGAGACCACAAAGCATTTTACTTTCCTTTCAAAAATGCCCTATACCACAAACAAGACACAGATGCCCTCACAATTAAGCCTATTAAACCAACCATTTTGATTTAAAGTGTGATTTTGATATAAACAGCTGTAAAGTTGTTCTGATCAAATACACCAATTGAGATCATTCCATCTTCCTCCAATTGCACATTTAATATTAATTCTAACTAATGTTTGTGTATGTAGTATTGTCAATACAGTGTCACATTTGAGTACACTAAAAATACACAATGAATACTTAGAAAAAGTTCATTTTTAAGAATTGGTAGTTACAGATTATTAAACTGATATTACTAAATCCAGACAGTAGTCGTAAATGTTAGACAAGGGGACAGGAAGCCTATTTGCAATGTAAATGGTTTATTATCTGACATATAAAGCATTATTTTAGAGTACGAAAATATTTTATGACCTACACTGTGCACTACGAAGTGTGAAATTATTCAAGTGTTGCTTGTTATTCTCTGTTGCTGTTAGTGGTCACTGACTGAGAGATCCTGCTTCCATCACTGCTGATAATCCCTCTTGCCATGAGGATGATTTCACACACCCTGCTGTCTGCTTTACATTGACTCAAATCTGCTTTCATCAGAGCTGCTCAGCCCTTTTCAGCAAACTTTCACTGCTCCTTTTCTGCCACACTCTCCCACTTACCACCAACTCTTGCCACTTTTATCTGTATAAATCATATATGAGCGCGTGATTTTGCCACTGCTACTCAGCCCCGCTCACCTGTTGGCTCCAAAAATGTAGCTAGTCTCATGAAAATGCCCATATATACTGTAAGGACAATAATAATTTGAATTCTAAACATACTTTCCTGGAGGAGCACCTCCATGCCAACAAATTACTAATTATTAATGACAGGAAGAAAAACTTTCCTGTCATCTATCCATAGACATAAGCACCTGGAGTTTACTGTTAATTATGGTGGAGATTATGTTTAGATTTTTTTATATCAAATTTATATATTATTTTATTCTTTTTTTAAATCAAAATGTGTTGCCTCTGCCAAGACAACAAAATCTGCAAATCAACACAAAAATAGTGTTCTGAACATAAAATCAAGCGTCTGCCATGGCAATCTCAATCACTTGATCTCAACCCATTGTAAAAACTGCAGGAAGAGATAAACAGGATAATGCACGTGAACTTCCTGGAGAACACATAAGACCCTTGATGACTGGAAGGTTTTTGTTTTTAACATCTCAAATTCCCAGCTCTGCATGCTCCTACATTAAAAGATGATATAAGATAAGTGCTGTTTTATTGGCAGAAACAGGTTGCATATAGTATTCCAAGGTGCCAATAACTGAATTACAACCGATTTTGTTTAAAATATCTTCACAAGGGATTTTTTGTGTGAATATAGTTACTTCAATTAAAATTTAGGTTTTTTTCTATTTATCTATTTGTTTGTTTTTAAATGTGAGATTAAAGCTTATTGAAATATGAATTTCATATAAACATTTTCTCTGGCCTATAAGTCTCTGTACAAACTTTGTAAAATTACAGACTGCAGTCTATCGGTTGCTTTGCATACTTTGTTAGCATCCTTTGCACCCTGTCTCTCAGTGGTCAGAACTCCCAAAGGAACACCACAGAGCAGGTATAATTTGGAGTGTGGGGAAATGGATCATAGTCAGTGCTGTAGTGACACTGATACAGTGGAGGTGTGTTAGTGTGTGTTCCACTGGTACGAGTGGATCAGACACAGCAGTGCTGCTGGAGTGTGTTAGACACTTGGCTTCTTAACTGGCAAATGTATTATACCTTCTTGTTCTTATTCTTCTTCTTCTTTTTCTTCGTCTTTCGGCTGCTCTTGTGCGGGGTTTCCAAAGCAGACCAACCGCGATCCGCACTCCAGGTTTTCTTCATGCCGGATGCCATTCCTAACGCAACCCTCCAATGTATTAGACCTAACAGATGTAAAATAAGAGACCACTAATTAGTTGCTGCACTGTTTGTGTTAGTCATTTTCTAGTGGTCACGGGTCATTGCACAAATTAAGCTTTTTGAATATTTTTGTTTTTTGGATAGTTTTCAGCCCAGCATTGATATTGAGGTGTTTAAAACGTCAAGAGCACTTCTGTGTCAGATCCAACCATCAGCTTAATACACACACACCACCACACCAGTGTCACTAGATTGCTAACAATAAAGAAACAACACAAATTATACATGCTTTGTAGTGGTCCTGTGGGAAAGTGTGGGCATTCAACATATGCAGAAGAACCAAGAGAATATAGTCCTTAAATCTAGAAGTATGAAGTGCACATATATGGTAAGTAGAGCCGATAGAATGGACAAAGAATGTAGAAACAACAAAGTAATTTTCATGTTTAACAATACTATTAATTTCATATTGGAGCAGTTTATGCAGTATAAAATACTTCAGCAACCAGTTTAAATAAAGAGGGTAATTTAAACAATATTTAAATTTTAAATAAACATAACAACTGTTAATGTAATAATGTAAAACTCTCAGTGTTAAGTTAACAATAATAGTGTTGAATTAACACTGGAGAATTTGCTGTGTATGTTAATCACACGGGGTATACCCCCTATTTATAGTCCACAGGACCTTTCATTCCCTCAGCTGTTTACGTATCGAAATCTAGCTGTCATTTTACAAGGTAAACACTCAAATACCTTTCAATAGGGTGCCAGCAGAACATTTTCATATTTCATTGTGTGAACACATATTGTAGATATATTCATCTGGAAATAGAATAAGCTACAGTAGCTATGAAAAATTCACACTCTTGAATATATTCTACCTTCATAAATTGAATTATGGTCAACATAATTTGGGAATTTTGATAGGTGTATAAGAAAATAATAATGAAGAAATAAATGTCTTTAATGTCAAAATGAAAACAGGTTTCTACAAAATAAAGAAAAATATTTAAGTAATTGCTTAAATATTCAAATCTTTACAGTGGCTTCATTTCATAAATAAGAAACTGAAGGAGTATGTCACATGTGAATCTGCATAGAGCTGGTCATCCTCACAAGCTGAGTGATCATCCAAGAAGGAGACTAGTGAAGTGGGCCAGCAAAACACCTAAGACAAAGCTTCAGCATCTGTGATGGGAAAGACTCTGCATATGACAACTGTTGCCGAGTTCTTCAAATGTTCAAGCCTTTAAAAATAATGTCTGGTGTTTGGTCTGGTGTGACCAAATATAGTTTTTAGGTAATCAGACTGGATACTATATTTGGCAGACACCAAACTTTGTACATCACCACAAAACAACATCCACACAGTGAATCATGGTGATGGCAGCATCATGTTTAGCAGCAGGCCCTGGAAGATATATATATATATATATATATATATATATATATATATATATATATATATATATATATATATGCAATAAAGTGGATTGGGTACTCAAAAGGAAAATCTCAGAAACATTTAATAAGATTGTGAATGTAGATGATGAAAACTCCAGGTTCTTTGCTATTTGCTATTCTTTGCTATTTGCTATAAGTTGAGAAACATGATTATTGAGTTGTTAAACTATTTGCCCATGCAACCTTTCACAGAATAAACCCAAACTCATCTCTTAGATTCTTTAAGATGCCTTTTTTATATCCAATCATGTCACTGACCTTTTGCCATTTAGCATTTTTTTTGTTTGTTTGTTTGTAGCAGTACACAACTTGACCAGTCTTATTTAGCCCTGCTGCAAGTTTTAGTAATGTATTGCTGGCATCAAATTCACAATGGGCATAAAAAATACTAATGTTCAACATTTTATATATTGTCTTTGTAGTATTTTTTGATGAAATACAGGGTTTAAATGATCAGCAAATTATTTATTTTATTTAATGATTCTTTATTTATTGTATTTTGTACAGCAATTTGTTTTCTGACCAAACTAAATAATACATTTACAATGATCTTTAAATGTGAGGTATATCTCATCTCTTTCAAACTAATTTTAGGTAGTCATGTATGCAGTATACAGCCAGTTTATTTTCAATTTTATGTTCCCATATACTACGTAAAGCAATCAAAAACTAATTAAAAAGAGTCCGTAGAAAATAGGGAGGTCCTGGAACAAACACCCATTGACTTTAACTGAACATAATTTTTCTGAAATCAAATGGGTTAATATGAAACATGTGTCCTTGTGCTGTTGTAGCAGGTTCTGCTCTTCTGTGAAGGCTTTGGTCTAGATGTTGTGATATTTCATTTGAGGATGTCATGACATTCAGTGACAAGAACATTAGTGATGTTTGGTATTGATGTTGAATAATTAGTTTTGGATCCAACACCGCTCCACATGTCTTAGTTATTGGCTCGTTCCAATATGACCACTACAAAGAACACTGCAATTCAGTTTTGAAAAGGTTTTATATCAGTCTGGCCAACATACTGCATCTCTCATTCTCTGTGGATATTTTAATGATTTAAATATGATATTAGATATGATTTTTAAGTGATATCTACACACTTTTAGACATATTCCTATATTGTGTCTGTGTGTCTCCAAATGCAGCATAACACTTTTTAAATGATATCTACACACTTTTGGACATATACCTTTATTGTGTCTGTGCGTCTCCAGATGCAGTATAACACAGCACAAATCAATGACCTTAGAGCTGTGCAAGAGGACAGAATAAAATTATGTGAGCCATGCTGAGGTGTTGCTCAGCGGATGGGTCTGAGTCAGCCCCTTCAATAGGAAATCAATACAGATGTTCTCAATTACAGCAGTACATAAGTTCTAAAAGAGCTCCATAGCCAGTCATTTTATCTGGGCCAATGATGGGTCAGTGAGGAACATATATGGCCATAGGTAAAACAGCAACGTGCTAGGTCTTTCAATCTGGTCTGATTAAGGAAAGACCAGGAGTTGAATTGCCCTGATCAGATGGTCATTTGGAAATTATGTCATGAGAGAGCTTCCCTGAAACTTTGACTCACCATGAAGAAGTGGATTTTTAATGAACATGCAGCTGAGAAACAATTAGGTTATGTCTGCTCCCCCTTAGGGTATGGATTACTAATCAAGATGGTAGGGCCAGCACTCTGGGGCTATTGACTGCCACTTGCCTCAGGGGTACACAGACTACAAGACCTAAGGTCATATATACTTGGGATAATTAAATATGGACATATAATTAGATGAAAATATCGCCTTTAATGTACAGGGTGGGCCATTTATATGGATACACCTTAATAAAATGGGAATGGTTGGTGATATTAACTTCCTGTTTGTGGCACATTAGTATATGGGAGGGGGAAAACTTTTCAACATGGTTGGTGACCGTGGCAGCCATTTTGAAGTTGGCCATTTTGGATCCAACTTTTGTTTTTTCAATGGGAAGAGGGTCATGTGACATATCAAACTTATTGGGAATTTCACAAGAAAAACAATGGTGTACCTTTATTCTTTCATGAGTTATTTACAAGTTTACCTTTGTTTACGGCCATTGATATGTCTCAGAGGTTAACAGTGAGGAGTGGATAGAAATTGTGTTGATGTCTGGTGAACGCATTAACTGAGTCATTGCAGCAGATTTCAATCTCTCATGCTACATTTATCAAACTGCTTGCCAAGTTTCATAAAACTGGTTCAGTGTTGGATTTGCCAAAATGTGGACGCATGAAAACTGCCACTAATGAAAAATCATCAGTGGCTGTCCTAGCTTCATTCAGCAAGAGCCCACAGTGTAGCACTCGTTGCATGTCACTGGAGAGTGGCATCAGTCGAACATCCCTTTGACAGATATTAGTTATTCACAAATAGCACCATTACAAACCCCAGCTGCTGCAGAACCTCAACGAGAATGATCCAGATCAGCGCACTGAATTTGCAGAAGGGGCAAAACAAAAATTGGAACAGGACACTCAGTTTACACAGAAGATTTTGTTCAGTGATGAGGCAAATTTTAATGTGAATGGTGAAGTTAACAAACCCCTCCAAGATCCCTCCAAGACTGTTGGAACAAAAAATTGATGGTATGGTGTGGTATATGGGGTACAAATATAGTGGGCCCATTCTATATCAATGGAAACCTCAAGGCCACTGGATATGCGGAATTGCTACATGATGATGTGTTTCCCTCTTTATGATCTGAAGCTGGCACAATCCCTGAGTTTTTCCAGCAAAATGGTGCACCACCACATTATGGGTGTCAGGTTTGAGCATTCCTAGATGAACAGTTTCCTGGAAAGTGGATTGGTCATTGTGGGCCAGAGGAATGGCCCCCAAGGTCTCCCGATCTGACCCTTAGACTTTTATCTTTGGGGTCATCTGAAGGCAATTGTCTATGCTGTAAAGATACGAGATGTGCAGCACCTGAAACTACGGATACTGGAAGCCTGTGCTAGCATTTCTCTTGCTGTGTTGCATTGACAATCCAACACAATGGGCAGCACTTTGAATACATTTTCTAAGTGGTCATAAATTTGTAAATAACTCATGAAAGATTAAAGTTATGTTAAAACCAAGCACAACATTGTTTTTCTTGTGAAATTCCCAATAAGTCTGATGTGTCACGTCTTCCCATTGAAAAAACAAATGTTGGATCCAAACTGTCCAACTTCAAAATGGCCACCAGACTTGAGACTTTAATTGAATGAATTGCTTCAAAATTTATTTGCATAAAATATTATTTTGGCCAAGAAACCAAGAAACCAGACCTTTATATCTCACAGGTTTCCATATTGAGTAAGAGACCACAGACAAATGACAGCTTCCTGGGATGTGAAAGTTAATGAGAAATAGCGGTTTAGCATAGCAGATGTTGTCCCAGACATAAGCCCAGGTAGAGTGCATACGTTCATGTATAACTCTGAGAAAAAGAAGAACTGGAATAAAATGGTTTGTACTCAATCTGCTCAGATTTATTTGAGTAAGAAGAAGAAGAAGTATGCCAGCAATTCAAATATTCACATATATATATATTTTATTAATATTTGCAAATTTGTCTTCACACTTTCTTAATACATTCCCATGATTTACAAGCATTTCTCTCGTTTCCTTTAAATTGTGCACACAATTATTTTTTTTTTATTTTTTAAACAGTGCGGCCTGATGCACACCTCTCCGGAAATGAAACTCATTGTGTCTTCTCAGACCACAAAGACTGTGATTGATCTGCAGTCAGACGAACATAGGACACCTGTGCAGGCTACGGCATAGACTCTGCATTGAGTCAGTGCAAAAGCATAAATTGGCCTTTAGCATGTTTTCTGCACCAGAACATTAAGATTTGGTGTGTGTGTGTGTATGTGTGTGTGTAACTGCAGAGTATAGTTTGAGCTATTTCTGCAATTCTGAAACTGTTTCTTAAACAGGCTTCAGTGTTGTTTTTCTGACATTTTTGCCTAATACTTGTTTTTTGTCTTTTGGACTTGTTTATTTCTCTGTACTGATTTTTTGGGTTTTGACCTCGCTTCACATATTGTGTTTAATAAATCGGACTAATATCGTCAGTGAGTGATTTGTGACATCCGTAAACCATGCTATATGAATGAATAGTAATTACTGATGACGCAAATACAGCCAAATACTAAACTGTAAAATTATATTTTAATTCATAAAAATTCTGAGAACTGGGAGTGATTACCTACAGTTTCACATTTGCACAACAGTTGATAAAAAAACCTGCCTTTGGTATTACTGGTTTTAGGCAGAGAAATATTTTCACTTGTTTTAGTGTGAGGATTGTGTTCATTCATCTCCTAGCAATGGTGCCACTGTGTTTTGTGTGGAGCCGGGAGATTTCTTAAGACACGTTATAAATTTATCCACACATAAGCCAAAAGGAATGAAAGATTTTCATAACGTAGTGGAGTAGAAAGTAAGAAAATTGACCATGAAATGTAGTGAAGTTTAAGTAAAAATTTGCCCAAAATTGAAATACTTCAGTAAAGTACAGATACACAGAGAAAGTACATAAGTACAGTAACGAATTACATTTATGTCGTTACTGTCTACCACTGCAGTATGTGCAATTCATCTTGTGACCAGGCTAGAAAGTGGGAACAATCGGTACCCTTCATTTTAGAAGAAATGTAGGATGGAGATAACAAATAATTAATATAATCAGTCATTAAATTATGATGGTGATGCTTGTAACATAGTGTTCACAAACTGATTTTCCTTGGTAGCGTGGACTATATATGCCCAAGACGTAAATGCTCAGAGAAAGAATCACGTTAAGCCACAAGCAGACTTCAAAATGTACGAGCATCATTATTAAGATTATTATTAATATATTTACAGCAAAAATGAGACATGCAGAGGCTAAATATGATTACTTCCACTTTGACAGGCTGTAAGCTCATAGAATGTATTTATATTACATTTGTCTTCCTCCTCAGAGTTCAGAATGTTTAGTGAAGGAGAATAGAATAGCTCTCTGTGGGTATGGTAATATACAAGTTCTAGAGAAGAAATAGTGCCGAAAGCTACTGATATTAACATAGTCTCCAAAATATTGCATTATCACTGTATCAGATGAGAATTTTTGTGAACAGAAGCTTGTAAACAGAATGCATTCTATCTGAGTTAAGCTACTCAACAGTTACTGCTCAAAATCTCTACCCCATTTATAGAAGACATTTTGTAAAACTCAATAAAAATGTGACTTTTCACTTTCTAATATGCTCTGTTTTGTTCTGTGTGTTCTGTTTTATTTTGGTTCCTGGTTGTTTCATGCTTGTAATGTGATCTTCTTGCTCTCCTGTGATCACAATGCCTTGATTAGTTTTCAGGTGTGTCTTGTTTTGTGTGTTTTGTATTATTTGTATAACTGTGACTATATTTCTTGTTGTATTTCTTTAGTCTTTATTATTTTTCAGTTTCTTTAATGTTACTCCTTAGCTTAGTCTTGTGATATAATTTATCTGCAGTCCTTTGTGTTTGTGTTTAAGGTTCCTAGTGTTTAGTAATGTGTCTGTTTCTCTTATGTCTATTTTATGTCTAAATTAATTATTAATTTTATGTCATTAAAACTTGTCTTTAGTGTATTGAGTAGTCCTTGGTTTTTTAGTAATTATACTCTTTTAAGTTATCCTTTTTTCAGTTTCTTAGATTCCATTCTAGCTTGTGTTCTGTTTGTTAATAATTCATGCACTTAGCCTTTCTTACTCTTGTCTCAGCTTTAGCCTGTTCTGTGTCTGTTCTGTTTAGCCTTTCTTCTCTGTCTCATCATTCTTTTGCGATTGTTTGTGGCTCACTTCTTAGTTTATTGTCTCTGTTCTTAGTTTTAGTCTTTGTTTTTTTTGTGTGTGTGTGTGCGTGTGTGTGTGTGTTCTGATATTGATCTGGGTTTTCTTTGCTTTAGGTTTGTTCTGCTTTCTGGTTCTGTCCACTATTATTGCTGTGAAAATTCAGCCAGGTCTCAGCCTGATGAATTTGGATATGTTTTTAATAAAAGATCATTCCCAGGAATCGCACAATGCCAGAGAAATACTTGCTCTTAACCATAACCTAATCACTAACCCTATATGTTATCATAACCATAGCCTTAAACCTAACCTAAACCCCAGCTCTAAGCTTTTTTTAATCCCTCTTAAATCTTGAATTTGTAATTCTTCAGGTTCATAACAGTTTGCATGAATTTTGCAAATTAGCACCACCAGTAGAGTAGATCTTCTTTTAGTGGTTGTAAATGACATTAAATATTAATGTACAAATGTTACAAATATCTAGAGTCCTCTATTTACTAGCATATGTACATGTTTTTGGAGATCGTGTAGGAAGATATGATTGCATTCTGTTACATAAACCTCGATAACAAACACCAATCCAACTCATCCTAGTGGTTTTGGGTGTAGCTTCACTAGCCCAGAGAATGAAGTTTTCCTGTTTCACAGCTCAGTGCTGTAGAGCTTTATGCCCTTTTTGTCTGTGCTTTGCATTGGATATGGTGACTTTACATTCATCTGTCTGCTCCAGAACACTTAATTGTTCAAGACTTTTGATTAGCGTTTAGTATCTTTTATGAACATTCATAGGCAAACTTTCCAAAAAAGCAGAGTAACACAAAATGCCATTATTGTAGTGGTACAATTTTGTATTTGTCATTTCAGGCTTAAGAAATACAATATGATGAAAAAATAAATATTTTAATGAATATGTTGCATAGATAATTTTGCATAATAAAATTTGCATAGAAAACAACAATTATGAACAAAAAATTGAAATAAAAGAAACAGCAGTAGACTAACCTTAATGCTAATGCCTGAATAGGCCTAAGAACAAATAGACCATTTTGGATCCATGTTGCAGTGTTTGGAATTATCTCATTGAAACTTATTCCTCTCTCTCTCTCTTCAGAGCACCACATATCCTTTTTTACCAGTATGATGTTTTTCAATAAATATATATTATATAGTACTTTACAATTTAGTTATTCATTTGAACTACATAGTACTAACCCAATTACATAAACAATAGGAAATGTTTAAAAATACAGAGAAAATTTGACTTGTAAAAACCCTGTAAAACATGGTACAGCACCAAAACTGTCAATGTGTTTTTATCTTTATAGATGCAAATGCTATGAAAAAGAAATTCCTCAAAAGGGATCAATAAAGTAAAAGCAAAAACCACAGAAAAATAAAAAGGGATTATACACTATATTGCCAAAAGTATTCACTCATCTGCTTTCGCATGCATATGAAATTAAGTAACATACCATTCTTAATCCATAGGGTTTAATTTAATGTCGGCCCAGCCTTTGAAGCTATAACATCTTAAGACTATATAGCTTAAGCTATAACTCTTGTGGGAAGGCTTTTCATAAGCGTTAGGAGTGTGTTTATGGGAATTTTTGATCATTCTTCCAGAGGCACATTTGTGAGGTCAGGCACAGGTGTTGCAAGAGATGGCCTGGCTCGCAGCTTCTGCCCTAATTAATCTCAAAGGTGATTTATTGGGTTGAGATCAGGCCAGTCAAGTTTCACACTCACTCATCCATATTTGTATGTCTTTATCCTTGCTTTGTCCACTGGCACGCAGTCATTTTGGAACCAGAAGGGGCCGTGCACAAACAGTTCTCACAAATTTGTCCAATATCTCTTGGTATGCTGAAGCATTAAGAGTTCCTTTCACTAGAACTAAGGGGCTGAGCCCAACTCCTGAAAAACAACCCCACCTATAAGCCCCCCTCCACCAAACCTTATACTTGACGCAGTATAGTCAGACGAGTACCATTCTCCTGGCAATCAGCAAACCCAGACTCATCCATTGGATTGCCAGACAGAAGCACAATTCCTCACTTCGGAGAGCACATCTCCACTTCTCTAGAGTCCAGTGCAATAGAAACCCATTCTATGAAGCTCTCTATGCACCGCTCTTGAGCTAATCTGAAAGCCACATGAAGTTTGGAGGTCTGTAGCAACTGACTCTGCATAAAGTTTGCAACCTCTGTGCACAATGCTCTGTCATTTTATTTAGCCTACAACTTTGTGGCTGAGTTGCTATCAAACCCAATTGCTTCCACTTTATAAGATTACCACTGACAGTTGACTGTACAATATTTAGTAATGAGGACATTTCACACCATCATCATATCACAGTACCATGCTGGAGTTCCTGAGAGCAACCCATTCTTTCAAAAATGCTTGCAGAAGCAGACCGCATGCCTGGATGCTTGGTTTTATACACCTGTGGCCATGGAAGCAATTGGAACATCTGAATTAAATTATTTTGATGAGTTAATCCTTTTAGCAATATAGCATATATTTCTGGTATAGACTATGCATGTGGTGCGTGTGTGTGCTGTATATAAAATTTATTTGGATATGATATTTGGCCAATATTAAAGTGTGTATGAAATGTTTAAAATGGTGGATTGCTGTGCCATGGGCTTAAATAAATGCAATTTGATTAATCTTACTGGTCATTTTCAGGACTAGCCGTGTGAGTTCTTACCTGGACCAGAATTGCAGAAACAGCTTGAACACCAAAATATATTGTAGGATTCAGGGAAGGTAATTTACCTCCCTGGAAGCCTTCAAATGTGTATTGCAGTGGTTGGGGATGACAGGTAAACAACAAGTAATGCAGCATCTGCCAAGCAACTTTCACACGAACATAGTAATTACAAAATAAGTGGAGAAAAAAACAAATTAAATAAATGGCTTTTTGTGACTGAGACTGGGTGATAAATCTGAATACAATAGCTTGGAGTAATTGAGCAATGGAGAATATGCTGTATTAAAAGGGAACATTACAGTTGGTAAACATAGCCATGTTTATTTAGATATTTATTTAGTAAGAATTCTGAGTAATGCAAACTGAAGACTTGTCTGTAAATAGTGAATCTGGCTTCTTATTATGGCTTTGGATAAATTAGCTGTTTAAAATATTTATCACCTTCTTTAGAGGTTCGCAGAATTCCTCTTCTGTGCCCTACACTGTTCTAGCAATAACTTTGCTTCTCAACTCAAATCAGTTCCAATTCAAACTTCACTGAGTGAACTGAATGACATCAAATGTGTTGCCAAAGACTCTAATCAGAAGACCAGCTATAATGTCACCAACGGGAGCCACTCCACATCTAAAAAGACTCCATTAGCAAAGGCCTGGGTTAGAAAGAAGCACAGCTCCTTGCATGAATAGCTGATGATTGCCACACACTAAGCTTCCTGACAAGTTAGAACCACCCCACTGTTTTAATAGAGTCCCCACCAGGCCATCATTCCTATGAAACTTTTAAAATAAATTATGTCCACTATTTCGTCTTTCCTTTCTTTCAGATTTCTCATAATGCTCAGAATAAATGTTAGGTCTAGGCACAGATTTAAATATGGGGTTTTAAACTTTTCTTAACACCTATTTATGTTGAAAAAAATTATTTGTGACCCAGCAACTAGCTTAATGTGATGACTTAATTGGGTATTTTTGAAAAAATGTTATTGTACGTCTAAAGAAGCAATAACTGTTGAGTGTATTTCATTACACTGGAAAGCAACGTTTCATACTGAGGCTGCAATACACTAAAAATAAATGCAAGCAAGAATGAAAACCATCATTCAGTGAAAATGATCATGCCACTGCGGGGGAAAAAAAGTACAATATGAGGTGACAGAACTATGGTAAATCTGTCACTATTAGCCACATACTCCTTAGAGAATGTGCAGAAGAGAAACCTTTACAGCAAATCAGGCAATATCTGCCAATATCCGCTGATTAATCCTCTCATAATACACAACAAATTATAAACTGCAGCCAACACTGAGTTATACATTCAATTAAAGGTCCTCTTGCATAAGAAAAACATTCAGGGTTTGATTGAAGAAAATGACAAAGCTCTGAGATGACTTCTGAGGAAAGATAAGCTTAGGTTTAATTGAATATAGAGCATAGCAGGAACACAGTTTAGATTCATGGAGATTTTTGCTTTAAAAATGTGTAATAAATAAGTAAATATATAAATTAAAATTATAATATTTTTTTGAGGAATGGTGATTGCTTGGTGGGACTGAATTGGATAACTGCTTATGTGCCTCTTGACACAATTGACCCCAAGGGGAGTCATGAGCCATGTTAAAAACCTTTAGTTTAAATAATTGCTTCCAGATCCCACAAGTATCAAAAATCAGTTTAGAAAAATGAGTAGGATCTTATCAAAGAATCAAGTGTTTTATTAAAAAGATGTATTTCTGTAGTTTACTCATAATTATGTCTGTGTCCAAAATATTTGAGTGAAAAAAAAAACATTACACTACTAATTGTCCAAATGTTTTTAAACACTGCTTATAATTTGAATCCAGCTACATTAAGTAAAACGCCATATAGCTTATTTTTTCTTGCTTGTTGCAAAATGTGATGAGGTTGCAAAATGACCCAGTAACACTCGTTGTATCATAATGGTACATTAATTAATAGTACTTACAACAATAATAAACATATTCCTTTGCCTCAGAAATCCTCAACCCTGCTCTTACCTCAGATTCCAACTACCTGAATCCATTTGGATGGTAAATGCTTATGAGGGACACTGTCTTAAAATCAGAGACCACACCACCACTCCAACTCCCCAAATTACTGATGTTTGTGGCCTGTGATTTTGCCTTTTTTAAAAGTTGTTGTATTGGTATCTTAACAGCAGACATATGTGATGCATAGGGTTCTTTTAATTTTGTCAATAATTTGTAGGTAATTAACCAGGGGAGGTTAGGTCTCTTCTCATGGGCTTTGGTTCCTCCCAAGGTTTCTTCCTCAACTCTGAGGGAGTTTATCCTTGCCACTGTCGCCCCTGGCCTGCAAAGCTGTGGGATTGTTACATTTTTACATTTCATGTCAAAACTTTGTCTTTACTGGAATTCTGTTAAGCTGCTTTGTGACAACATCAATTGTAAAAAGCGCTATACAAATGAATTTTATTTGATGTTTTTTTGTTGCAAAGTATTATCCCAGTTTTGAGCAAGCTGAGTGAATTTCATGTCTTCTGATTTTTCTGACTTATTTCCTTGTTGAGATCCAACATTTTTTTAAGCTTTGATTTAATGATTTGATTGTTTTGGATTGCCACTTCTCAATATATATCTCCAAAATGAAACCCAGGCTACGTACAAGAGTTCTCCTCTGACGTTGCAGAGAAAACTAAAAATAGTTTGAGGATTCATAACTGTTCCAGGTGAAAATAAATCAGCAAGTAGTATTAGATGACTAGACCATTCAAAATCAAATTATAAATATTATGCTGATGAGTGCTGTTTTCACAATCAATTTTAGGGTTTCATAAGGTGACATAAGTTAATTAAGTGGCCAAGAAATTACCTGTTATTGTTACATACTTACGGTCTGTTACTCTCTCATTGTGTGTTGCTCTAACTTTGTGTTTATGCTCTTTGCTTCTGTCATTCTGGTATTCTTTTTTTCAGGTCTCATGGTTTGGTTTATTAGATTTTTGGGGTTCTGTTTCCTTTTCTTTTTTCAGGGTCACTGTGGGTCCAGAGCCTACATGGAATCACTGAGTGCAAAGCGGGGACACACCCTGGAGAGGGCGCCAGTCCTTCGCAGGATGACCGACACACACACACACACACACACACACACACACACACACACTTATGGACAGTTTTGAGTCGCCAATCCACCTAACATCGTTGGAGGAAACCCATGCGGACACCTGGCGAACACACTAAACTCTTAACAGACAGTCACCCAGAACAGGACTTCAACCAACAACCCCCAGGTGCCTGGAGCTGTGTGACTACATCACTACCTGCTGCGCCACCATGCCTCCCATATCTTTAGTTTCTTTTGGTCTCTTTCTTTACCTTGCTTCTTCCTTTTTTTCCACGTATTCTTATTTGTCAACTATTGGAGAATGGTTTCCTCTCAAAGATTCTTGGAGTCCTCTCAAAGATTCTTTCTTTTGCTGTGAGGGAGTTTTTTCTTGCCACTGTTGCCTTGGCTTGCTCACTAGTAGCTAGGATTTCAAATTCTTTATAGCTGCTTTGTGTAACACCAGTTGTAAAAAGGGATCTATACATTAAATGTAATTTAATTTTATGTGAATTTTTAGCAAATAAACATAAATGCTAATTAATCATTCCAAGTATTATAATCAACACAATGCAATAGCAAACAGTCATGTAAGGACATAGAACCCACGTGTTGAAAAAACTACACAATTTCTCCTAGACATTAAATGCTTGTCTTACTCCTGTTACCACACAATGTTTATAATGAATTTGTGATACATTGTTCCCTGTCAAGGGCGGCACGGTGGTGCAGCAGGTGGTGTCGCAGTCACACAGCTCCAGTGGCCTGGAGGTTGTGGGTTCGATTCCCGCTCCGGGTGACTGTCTGTGTGAGGAGTTGGTGTGTTCTCCCCGTGTCCGCGTGGGTTTCCTCCGGGTGCTCCGGTTTCCTCCAACAGTCCAACACACGTTGGTAGGTGGATTGGTGACTCAAAAGTGTCCTTAGGTGTGAGTGACTGTGTGTGCGTCTGTGTCTGTGTTGCCCTGTGAAGGACTGGCGCCCCCTCCAGGGTGTATTCCTGCCTTGCGCCCAATGATTCCAGGTAGGCTCTGGACCAAGCACGACCCTGAACTGGATAAGCGGTTACAGATAATGAATGAATGAATGTTCCCTGACATCTTTCTAGTACTGGTTGTCAGTTGAATTCAAAAGGTGGTTTAGTAGGAAATATGCATCCATGACTACACTCTCAGCAAGACTAGGTAGAATTCAAGACAGCAAGATGCTTCACTGTCCAGTGAAAATGTCAAAGGTATTGTTACCATATTTGCAATTTATAGTAAAAAATTCTGTGCAAGTTCCTCAAAATTATTTAATGAAATGTGGTTTCTAGGGAAAAGCTCCATCTGCTAGCATATCACCTAGTAGGATGGTGCCCTTAAATCTGCTTATTAAGTTGGCCATATTTTGATTTTCAAAAAAGAGTACAGCTGAGGGGTTAAAAATACATACGTAAACATATACCCTTTGACAAGACAACTAACACATGCCTTTGTGACTAAAATCCTTTCCATTCAACATCTGGCCTTATAATTAAGACCATAAGAGGACCTGACAAGTTTACATTTTAGGTCTGGTTGATAAAACAGTGCTCTATATAATATAATACATTATTTCATTTCATACTCACTTTCTGATGTTCTGGCAGGGTGTTCACCTGTATTATGTAAAGTTATAGTTACACAAAGCTGTTCATATGAACTCATGAGAAAGTCAGTAATGGTGAGATGTGTCCATGTATTCATGTTGTTACAGGGACAGACATCAGTTTTGCAAAATATAGAGCTGAAAAAAAGAGGCTGCTGGTTCATAGAAATGCTTCCAAACTTAAAGAATAGATAATATAATTGAAATATGATAAATCACCTTAACATCTTTCAACATATTTCTGCCCATAGCTCTCATAAAACACTCTCAGGGTGAGAGGAGTAAACTGTGTCTGAATTCAGATCTCAGATCTCTGCCTCCTTTGCAGACTTGAACTCTCTTGCCACTTTCGCTCACCTACAACAATGTCATCAAATGTCTTCAAAGTGCACATTAAAAGGAAGGGTTTAGAGCTTATGGCGAAAATAGAATGGGGGAAATCCTGCAGATTTCAAAATCCTGGACATTTTTGGCGATATAGTAATTGGGCCAGATGGTTTCCTCACCATCTGCTAGCTCTGAATGAATATTTTCTATTTACTGCACTAGAAGCAGACTTGAGCCTCCATGCCAAGCAAATATTCTTGAGGTGGAGCCTGATAATTTTTCTGCATTTCCATGTGCAAAGAGGAAACACACCTATCCTACATACCACTGTATTGCAGCTCTCTGAAAGCAGTGAGAGCAACATTTCTATTCAAGATAGGTAAAGCCTACTGAAAGGATTCAAAGTGATGCTGAGGGCGTGTATAGCCCTACTCCAATCTAACTGGCCATATATCTAATCCCATAGCCAGTGTTTTGTTCAGTGAACTAGACTGTTAATTTCCATTTTGCTTCACTTCACAGCTTTGTAACTCCATATTTTTGTTTTGTTTTCTACACTGTTGGATGTAATTTGTGACTACATTGTGACAATATTTGATCAAAAATTAACAAAACAGAATATGCTCAAGGCACAGAATACGTTGTCATATATCAATGTATTTACATTAACTTATTATCATTTGCTGTGTCCTGGTATGCGCTCTGTCTGTTTTTTCCAAGGTGCTTATGTTTACATCCTGCATCTTCTGATTCTCTAGTCACGTCCTACACCTATGAACTATTGCAGGTCATTGCTGTTATCTGTAGGTTTAAAGCTATATGTCTTTGTCTCATACCTTGTCAGTCATTTTTGAACTAGATCTGTGTTTATAATTATTATAATTATTATGTGCAATGCTCATGTCTGTTTGAGCTTTCGTTTTGATTTGTAGTGTTTACATTTGTGTCCAATTTCCAACTGCAGCACTAATGTAAACAAGGAAAACAACATAGGAAAGAAGGATACATTTATCTCATATCATAAAGTATGGCACAGTGAAGTCGAGTCCCTACATAGTTTCTTGTGAGCCTCACATTGTCAAATTAGGGTCTAATTATATATATATATATATATATATATATATATATATATATATATATATATATATATATATATATACACACACACAAATATGTGGGCTTGTAACCTGTTATTGTAACAGCAGCTGCCGCAACACATTGACAGACATTTAAAAAATAAAAAAAGGGATAAAATGGCTGAATGGGGGACAACATTAACACATTAATTCTCCATCTAATGTGAGTTACACTTCACAGAAATCTTTTAACATTACCAGAAAAGGAGACGATATATAAATATTTATTTATTGTGTGAGGTTAGAGCAGAAAGGGCATAAGAACACTGTGGCTGTCAAAGCATGTCATGTGTTGAGCCACGTTGTGGAAGACAGCGCAGACAAATCAATACTTGTCCAAAACAAAATGTGGAAGTTAAATCCAATTACCCATAATGCTTTTGAATGTCAAAACAACACTATTTCTCATTCCTTGTGCTGTCCTTTCTGTATTCCTCACCCCCAGAATGTGATGCATGATCAATTTATCTGATGCATGAAAACAGTCTGAACTTTGATTAAATGACTAGAATTATTTTAAGACCTTTGAGTTTCATAGAAAGTTCTGTACAGTTCTGCAAGAAAATTGTGAATAAGACATCTTGTTTTCTTCAGACATGAGCAGCTTATTTTGGAAATGGAAAATCAGGCAATGATTCTGATGAGGGAATATTAATGTACACAGTTTTATGCAGATGTCTGGACACATTTGATGAAATTCTGTGGTTTATTTTTTTTTTCTACAATTAAATAGACCCCCTACCGGGAGCAACAATTTTATGATCTGTGGACTATTTGTCTTTCTTACTGCACACAGTAGGTTTAATGGAGAATGAAGGGGAAAACATTCATTCATTCATTGTCTGAAACTGCTTATCCAATTCAGGGTCACGGTGGGGCCGGAGCCTACCCAGAATCACTGAGCACAAAGCGGGAACAAATTCTGGAGGGGCGCCAGTCCTTCACAGGATGACACACACTCACACTTATGGATACTTGAGTCACCAATCCACCTACCAACATGTGTTTTTGGACCGTGGGCGAAAAACAGAGCACCTGGAGGAAACCCATGCAGACACAAGGAGAACACACCAAACTCCTCACAGACAGGACTCGAACCCACATCCTCCAGATCCCTGGAGCTGTGTAAGGGGAAACCAGTCTCAAAATAACAAATTTTACACTTACATATCCATAGAAATCACATGGTACAAATGATAGAAGAGAACAAACTGCTTTTCCCTACATTTCAGTTTGTTTTCTATGTGTGTACTGAGTTGGACAAAATTGATAAAGCATGCAATTCAAAATATGCCATAATGTTTGCTCAGGGTCCATTTTATGTTAATTTTGTCCTATATGCTAAATTCAACAAATAAACTGCAATTGTGCATTTAAAAATGACACTTTGTTTCCTATATATGGAGCTAAATAATAGACATATTTGAATCTCATTAATTGTAATTGTCACTTAAACAACTGAAGCAAGCCTAGATTTGCTGGAACATCATAAGCTTCAAAGCATTTGTCATACAAGCTGTATTGATATTTCAGTAATGGGATGGCAGTTATTCATGTGGGTCCGAAATACACACACTTCTTATTAGAAATCCTTGAGAGTAATTCAAACTCATGCTTAATAATTATGTTTTCCTACATTTCACATGACACTGTATCTGCAGGAATGCAGATGAGAGTGGGATATAGATGTTATACAGTGCAATAAAAACCAAGGCAATATTTCATAACATGAAACTCTAAGCATTTTTTTTTACCAGTTTTACGTATGTAAAACTATATTTTTTTTTAAAATTATATATTTTTTTAATTAATATAACTGCAAATACACTACATTTAATGTGAACAGGGAAACATCATCATTATTATTATTATTATGCTATTTCGTGCAAATAGAAATGAATCAGTTGCTGAGAATATTGTTTGTCATTCCAAATGTCTTTTGAGTTTTAGAGGACATTTGCTTTGTACAACATATTTTTAGTGCACTAAGGAATCGCCAAATGTCTCTGTTAGGAAATCTATGCACTGCTTAGAATTGCCCACTGTGAAAGATAACCCCAAATCCAATGAAGTTGGGATGTTGTGTAAAACATAAATAAAAACAGAATACAATGATTTGCAAATCCTTTTCAACCTATATTCAACTGAATACACTACAAAGACAAGATATTTAATGTTCAATCTGATAAACTTTTTTTATTTTTTTTACAAATATTCACTCATTTTGAATTCGAGGCCTGCAACATATTCCAAAACAATTGGGACAGGAGCATGTTTACCACTGTGTTACCTTTCCTTTTATCATCATCATCATCATCTACTCTGCTATCCATTTCAGGGTTGCAGTGGCAACAGGGCAAGCAAAGAAGCTCAGACATCTCTATCCCCAGAAACTTCCACCAGCTCCTCCTGGGTGAACCCCAGGCTTCCCAGGCCAGCCGGCACATAAAATCCCTCCAGTGTGCCCTGGGTCTATGCCAGGGGCTCCTTCCAGTTGGACGTGCCTGGTTAACCTCCAGTGGGAGGCATCCAGGAGGAATCCTCATCAGATGCCCAAACCTCAAATGACTCTTCTCCACATAAAGGAGCAGCGACTCTACTCCGAGCTCCTCCATAGTCACTTAGCTCCTCACCCAATCACGGCGAGTATGCCCAGCAACCCATCAGAGAAAGCTCCTTTCGGCTACTTGTATCCGTGATCTCGTTCTTTTGGTCATTACCCAGAGCTTATGACCATAGGTGAGAGTGGGTACATAGACTGTCTGGTAAATTAACAGTCTGCATCTTACTGCAGACACTGCACCTAACCTTTGGTCAAACTCACTTACCCTCTTCCCATCACTCATGGGATCTGGCAACCCGTTTGGCTGTTTCTGTACCCGTTTGGAAGCTGTTTTGATCGCTCGGGTTTTCCTGTTTACTCGTTTCCACTGTTATTTCTATATTTATATCTGTTTTTATAACCTACTAACCATCCATAGATCTATCTTTTAGATTGTCTCCGCAGGAATATTTATTACAGAGGCACTAAAACTGCCACCGGATCCTGGAGTAACGTTCTTGGTGTAAGTTACTAAAATCAACTAAAAGTACCTGCAATTCCAAGACTACTACTGGCTGTTTTGCCTGCTCAGAGTGTGGCATGTTTAGTTTAACCCCCTTTTTCACCTCTAGCGATAAAGATAGTGGTTGTGTTTGTACTAAGTGTCAGCTAGTTAGCTCTCTGGTGGACAAAGTGGACCAGTTAGAAGTGCGCATCCGGAGCTTATTATTAAGGGATAAACAGCGAGATTCAGTGTTAGCAACTCCGGGTGCCTTAGGGAGAGTTAGCACCCCCACGACTCCGGCGTTAGAGCCCTCACAGCAGAGTGAATGGGTGACGTCTCGGCGTCATAGCCGGAAGGCTAAGGCTGATGCTAACGCTGAGGCCAAAGCTAGCCCACCGGGACACCATGCTCCTCCGATTCACGTGTCAAACAGGTTTGCCCCGCTCAGCGAGCGCTGAGGAGCCTGTTAAGAGTGCTCTGGTTATAGGAGACTCTATTGTTCGACACGTGAAATTAGCTACTCCTTTAGGGGCACCGGCAGTAACAGTTAGCTGTTTATCGGGAGCCAGAGCGCCGGATATTAGTGGCAACCTTAGACTGTTAGCTAATAGGAGATATTCGAGGGTAGTCATTCATGTAGGGGCCAATGATATTCGTCTGCGGCAGTCTGAGGTAACTAAGGGTAATATTACAGAGGTGATTAAACTGGCCCAGACGATGTCCGATGCCGTAATCTGCTCTGGCCCCATATCAATGCGGCGTGGCGACGAAGCTTACAGCAGACTTTGGGCGTTAAACTGCTGGATGTCCAAGTGGTGTTCCGAAAATCAAGTGGGCTTTATAGACAATTGGTTACGTTTTGAGGGCAAGCCTGGTCTTATAGGTAGGGATGGTATCCACCCCACGCGGGAGGGTGCTGCCTTACTTTCTTGCAGCATAGCACATAGTCTTTTAGTTAGTCAGCAGAGTAGTGTAGATAGCTGCTGACAATCCAGAGCCGGGACCAGGCCGCAGACAGACAGGCTAAACCGACCGTCTGTGAACTGTCTTGAGGCGTCACCCAGGTTCAACTGTATTGAGACTGTGTCTTTCCCCCGAACTAAATGTAAAAGTAGAAAAACAAAATCAGCCTGTTTCAGCAACCTAATCAATATTAAATCATACACAACACCTAGCAGCAACACCTCAGAACTAAAATTTGGGTTACTCAACATAAGATCACTAAACTCAAAAGCACTCATCGTAAATGATATTATAAGTGATCATAAATTCAATGTTTTCTGTCTCACGGAAACGTGGGTTAGACCAAATGAATATTTAGCACTAAATGAAGCCACCCCCCTAGGCTATAATTATGCACATAGCCCAAGAATATCAGGCAAAGGAGGTGGAGTATGTGTAATTTACCAACAATACCTAAGAAATTAGTCTTAAACAATATGACACCTTCACTTCTTTTGAGGTTCTCTCCACCATTATTACAAATCCGGTCACAAAAAAGGACGCATTTTTATTATGCAACATTTACAGACCACCAGGGCCTTACTTAGAATTTCTGAAAGAATTCAGCGATTTTGCTACAAACCTAGCGGTGTGCAATCATAAAGTTATAATTGTAGGAGATTTCAATATCCATTTTGAGAAGGAAAGTGACCCACTAAAAAGGCATTTACCTCAATCTTAGACTCTATTGGTATTACTCAAAATGTAACAGGGCATACACACTACTGCAGTCACACTTTAGACTTAGTTCTGACACTAGGTCTTAACATTGACAAAATTAATATCTTACCGCAATCCTCAGCAATCTCCTCTGGAAGGACAGCCTTATAGAGTATAGAAATGCCCTCACTAAAGCTCGCTCAGCATATCTGGCCTCGCTGATCTCCAATAATAAAAATAATCCGAGAGCACTGTTTAGTGTGTTTTCTAGAATTACAAAAAAAAAGAAAAAAGAAAGACTTGAAACCTTTTACCCACTCCCACAATTAGAACTAGAGAAGATTATCCCCTCCGCAAACTGTACAACTTGCACACTTGATGCAATTCCCACAAAGTTGCTCAAAGAAGTACTACCAGCTATTATTGATCCTCTTTTAACTATAGTAAACTCATCCCTTAGTCTGGGCCATGTACCCAAAGCTTTTAAAGTAGCAGTTATTAAACCTATGATCAAGAAACCAAATCTTGATGCTAGTACACTGTCTAATTACAGGCCTATTTCTAATTTGCCATTTCTGTCCAAGATCTTAGAAAGAGCTGTGGCCCAACAACTTAGTTCATATCTACATAAGAATCATATATAAGAAAAATTCCAATCTGGATTCAGGCAACATCATAGTACAGAGACAGCTCTAGTCAAGATAACAAATGATCTTCTTCTTGCCTCTGATCAAGGCCACGTATCCCTGTTGGTGCTTCTTGACCTAAGTGCAGCCTTTGATACAATAGACCACAATATTCTCATAGAAAGGTTAGAAAACATGGTTGGAATCACAGGGACAGCCCTATTATGGTTCAAATCTTACTTAACGGAACGTTATCAATTCGTAAAAGTAAACAATCTAAATTCAAATTATTCTAAAGTAAGATTTGGAATTCCACAAGGCTCTATTTTAGGACCATTATTATTTACATTATACATGTTACCACTAGGCACAGTTATAAGAAACCATGACATTAACTTTCACTGTTACGCAGACGACACACAATTGTATATTTCAGCCAAGCCCGATGACAAACACAGATTAAAGAAAATAGAGGACAGTGTAAAAGACGTGAAAGGCTGGATGTTGCGTAACTTCCTCCTTCTAAACAGCAACAAAACAGAGGTCCTGCTTTTGGGTCCAAAAGTGGCAAGAAATAAATTATCAGATTTAATTTTAAATCTCGCTGACTCTCCAATTAAACCTGGTTCAGCAGCAAAAAATCTTGGTGTCATAATTGACCCGGATTTATCATTTGATCAACACATAGGTAGTATCACTAGGACAGCTTTTTTACATCTTCGCAATATTGCTAAGATTAGAAATGCCTTATCCCTTCAGGACGCAGAAACATTAGTACATGCCTTTATTACTTCAAGGCTAGACTACTGTAACGCACTACTGTCAGGATGCACCAGCAGCAATTTAAGAAAACTTCAACTAGTTCAAAATGCTGCAGCTAGGGTCCTCACTAAAACTAGAAAATTTGAACATATCAGCCCAGTTTTATCATCACTTCATTGGCTGCCTGTTAAATTCCGCATTGACTACAAAATGTTGTTATTAACATATAAAGCTCTACATGGGCTTGCTCCTGAATATCTTCAAGATACAATGTCCTATTATGAGCCTCCACGTTCACTCAGATCACAGAATACTGGATTTTTAATTGTTCCCAGAATTCAGAAGGCCTCAGCTGGGGGAAGAGCCTTTTCTTATAAAGCCCCCAGACTCTGGAATGATCTTCCAGAAAATGTTCAGGACTCAGACACAGTCGCAATCTTCAAATCTAGGCTAAAAACACATTTGTTTAGTTTATCTTTTGGTAGCTAATGCTCCCCCATAGATAAAGGCAGCAGATCCGGGGGGTCCATGGACACAGGGAATTATAGTAAACTGAGACGCTGGTGCTGTCGTCCCGCAGCTTCTCGTGATCACTCAGGTTTGTTGACGGTGGAGCGGAGGGATGCCAGTGTTTCAGGATGCTCCCGTGTCTGTGTGTCCTCCTGGTTCTCTCCTTTTAGTTAAAGCTGTCATAGTCAGATCTGCCGGAGTCATTAGCCACACTCTGGAAATTTTCATATTTTCTACTTTACAAACACAAAACAGTTCAAAACTAATTCCATCCCTTTACATCTTTCCGAGTAAACAACTGCCCACCTGTCTGTCTGGACACTGATGGATGACTGTCGAGATCCTCCTCCACGCTTCAGACCAGCTGCCCACGCTCCAGCAACCACCAAGTGCCTTGAAGCTGTCCCTACACTGAAGTTCTCATGGACTACTAACTATCATCACCAGTAAATTGACCAGAGGAGGATGGGTCACCCCTTGTGAGCCTTGGTTCCTCCCAAGGTTTCTTCCTCAGCTGGGGGAGTTTTTCCTTGCCACTGTCGCCCCTGGCTTGCTCACTTGAGGGTTTTACATTTGTTTTTACATTTCATGTCAAATCTTTGTCTTACTGGAATTCTGTGAAGCTGCTTTGTGACAACATCAGTTGTGAAAAGCGCTATATAAATAAATTTGATTTGATGAATAAGAACCCGAGATACTTGAAATCCTTCACTTGGGGTAGGTTCTCACCCCCTAACTGAAGGGAGCATGCCGTCTGTTTCCGGGAGATAACCATGACCTCAGACTTAGAGATGCTGATCCGCAATGTCCAGAGTCCAATGCCCCCATTGAACAAGCTTGACCAACTTTCGGGGATGCGAACACAACTCAAACTCTGAGAGCACAAGGACCGTACGGCACACCGGAGTGACCCTGGCACCCCATACTCACAGACCACCTGCCACAGAATCTCTTGGGGAGCACAGTCATATGCCTTCTACAAATCCACAAAGCATGTGTAGAGTGGAGTAGCAAATTCCCATGGGCTCTCAATCATCTGTGAAAAAGTATGGAGTTGGTCCATAGTTCCATGGTCAGGACGACATTTGCATTATTCCTCCAAAATCCTACATCCAACTATTGGATGGATTCTGGCATAGAGTTGCATTTACATTTACATTTATGCATTTGGCAGATGCTTTTATCCAAAGCGACTTACAAAAGAGGATCTAACATTCAAACTACAGCATAAATTATACAAATTGAGTGCAATATGCCAGGAAGTAATAAGTGCATTAAAGAAAGACTTTTAGTGCAAAAGATACTCTCGGAAGAGTTGGGTTTTCAAGGATTGCTTGAATGCGGAGAGGGTTTCTGTTGCTCTGATAGTGCTTGGAAGTTCGTTCCACCAGCGTGGTACCAGAGATGAGAATAGCCTCGACTGACCTGTACAGGGGGTTGGCCATGTTAGTTGGCGCTCCTTTGAGGAACGGAGAGAGCGGGCACTAACATATGGTTTTAAGTGTCTATTGAGGTAGATGGGAGCAGAACCAGTAAATACTCTGAAAGCCATCATTAGTGATTTAAATTTGATGCGAGCAGCTAAGGGTAGCCAATGCAGCTCAACTAATAGGGGTGTGACATGTGCTCTTTTAGGCTGGTTGAAAACCAGGCATGCTGCAGCATTCTGGATCATCTGTAGCGGTCTCACAGCACAGGCCGGAAGACCTGTCAGGAGGGCGTTGTTCCTTCATCCATGTAGATATGTCAGAGAGACAGTCAGAGATTCGAGTTGTCACTGAAGTGTCACCTGGATGAAAGGATATATAGAGCTGTGTGTCATTTGCATAGCAGTGATAGGAGAAGCCGTGCGAATGTATGATTGGGCCTAGAGAGGTGGTGTACAAGGCAAAGAGGAGGGGACACAGCACTGAGCCTTGGGGCACACCTGTGGTGAGGTGGTGTCGCGCTGATGTTTGTCTAAGCCAGGGGTCTCAAACCAAATCCACGGAGGGCCGTGTGGGTGCAGGTGTTCTTTCCAACCACGCAAAAGCCCCACACTACTGAAAGTCAAGATCTATTGATTAGCTCCAATGATTAAAAACAGGTGGAATAAGGTGTGGCTTCTGCGTGGTTGGAAAGAAAACCTGCACCCACATGGCCCTCCGTGGATCTGGTTTGACACCCCTGGTCTAAGCCATGACACAGGATCGTCCAGTGAGATAAGACTCAAACCAGGAGAGTGCATTGTTCTTGAAGCCCATGTCAGTAAGTTTGTTTAGTAAGATGTGGTGGTTGACCGTACCAAATGCTGCTGATAGGTCAAGCAGGATGAGAACTGAGGACTGACCTGTCGCTTTGGCATCTTTAAGAGCTTCCATTACTGACAGAAGTGCAGTTTCAGTTGAGTGGCCACTCTTGAAGCCGGATTGGTTAGAGTCAAGAAGGTTATGTTAAGTTAAGTTGCCCAGGGAGGCTGAGAATTGTGATGCCATGATAATTGGCACACTCCGGTCTCTTTTTTTTAAAAATAGGAACCACCACCCTGTTTGGAAATGCAAAGGCACCGTTCCCAAGGTCCATGCAATACTGTAGAGGTGTGTCATCCATGACAGCCCCAAAGTATCGAGTGCTTTTGGTAATTCTGGGCGAATCTCATCCTCTCCTGGGTCTATGCCATTGCAAAGCATTTTCACCACCTCAGTGACTCCAGCGAAGAAAATGGAATATGACACCCCAGACATTTCTGGCCATACCTTGTGCACAGGAGGCATGTCTCTTGAGTTAAGGAGTTCTTAAAAGGGCTCCTTCCAACGCCTAACAATACGCTCAGTCGAGTTTAGAGTTCCACCATCCTTATTGAGCACAGCTTGGACAGGGTACCCCCTCCCCCTCCTGAGTTGTTAGAGTGTTTTCCATAAACTCTTTGAGGCCGTCCAGAAGAAATTCTCCATAGCCTCTCCAAACTCCTCCCATGCTCTGGATTTTGCTTCAGCAAACGCCACAGCTGCAGCATTTTTCGCCTGTTGGTACCCATACACAGAATTGGAAGTTCCCTGAGCCAGCTAAGCCCAAAAAGCCTCCTTCTTCCGCTTGACAGCTTCCCTCACCCTCGGTGTCCACCAACAGGTTCCTGGGTTTCTGCCATAACAGGCACTGACAGGCTTTTGACATTAGCTATATGCAGCTGCTTCCACAATGGAAGTCCAGAACAGGGTCCATTCAGACTCTGTGCTCCCTTCCTCCTCCGGAACATGTGAGAAGGTGGGAGCCATATTGAGGTGACCCACTTGTTTACTTTGACAAACTCCAGCTCTACCGCCACCAGCCGGGGATTTGTGAGTATCTTCACACCCGCCCGGCACCTCTCACCTTGTGCGACAAGGAAGTCCAGGAAGGGATCCAAGAAAATTAATGATGTCAATTATCGACTGGAATTGCCTTCCCAATTTCACATTTTTCATTTGTTTCATGTTTCCCTTCTCAAGCCTGTTGTCTCAGGTCAGTTGGATGAAGCTTTGCCTTTCTACCCCACCTGGAGAATGAAGAAATCTCAGACTGGGAGGGATTTGGTCCAGAGGAAAGAAGCTGAGTCTTCTCCTAAGAAACAGGACTTTTTAAGAGGGGATACATGGACAGGATCTGTGTTGCAATTTCTGTCTGTCCCTTGCTTGTTGTAGTGATCGTGACGTGGTACAAGTCAGGGAGATCCCTAGCCTTAACCTTTAATGAAGACCTTAATCTGCTTAATCTGGCTTAATCTTCCTCAGCCTTTGCCTAGTGTCACCATGACACCTCTAGCTCTTGTTCATTAGCCCTAGGCTGTAGTACTGTAGTTGTAGAAGCTGTAGTGCTTCTACTAAAAGTTTACCCTTAAGTGTATTGGTCAAATGGTAATTTACCCATTTGGCCATTATGTGTTTGCAACTGGCTAACTAGGCTTCACCAGCTGCATATTCTGGCAAGACATCAAGGGTGAGGCTTTCCAGTACCACAAACATTTCATCTGACAAATTATCTTCCCGAAGGTTCTTTGGCAGAGCCTTATTTGCCATGTTTAGTGATGGTTTAACTGTGTTGTAATCTAGTTTGACTCAACCAGTATTAACCGTATTGATCCTTTTTGGAATTTACATGGTTACAGCAGGGACTCACATGGGGGAGATAGGATCTGAAACTCTCTCCCTCTCTACCCTCACATTGAAATTCTATGGACATCAGTTTGTGAGTATGGGGAGTCAAAAATATTTCCTCTGGCTTTGGACTATAGTTTATGGCCTTTATTAAAAAAACATTCCAGTCTTTGGGGAGATCTGCAGATGGTATTCCTTGCCCTAATAATCCACATCAAATTTCTCACCCAGAAGCCTAAAGAAAGGCTCTTATAACTGATCAAGTCCACATATCACTTTTGGTGCTTCTTGACCTCAGCGCAGCTTTTGATACAATAGACCACAATATTCTCCTAGAAAGGCTAGACAACATGGATAGCATCACTGGGACAGCCTTATCATGGATCAAATCTTACTTAACGGAACTCCAGTACTGGATTTTTATTATTTCCCAGAATTACGAAGGCCTCAGCTGAGGGAAGAGCTTTTTCTTAAAGCCCCCCAACTCTGGAATGATCTTCCAGAAAAAGTTTGGGAGAAATCTAGGCTAAAAGCTAATTTGTTTTGTTTAGCTTAGTAGTTAATGTTCCCCCTTAGATAAATGCTGCAGATGCAGGGGTCACACGGTGACACGGTTACAAGGTGATTTCATAGATTTTAGAAATCTACAACAAAGAAAACAATCCATAAATGGAGACAATTTGGGATTGTGGCTACTCTGCCAGGAAGTGGGCACCCATAGAAAATGACCCCAAGAGCACAACGGAGACTCATTAATGAGGTAAAGAAACAACCCAGAGTGACAGCCAAGGATTTGAAAGCATAACTGTTACAGGCTAACATCTGTGTTCATGAGTCTACAGTTCATAAAACCTTAAACAAGTAGGGTGTCTATGGTAGGACACCATTGTTATGCGCCAGAGAGGCACTGTTTGTTTGTTTTTGTACTCCCTCTCTCACTAGCTTGTTGTCTGTTCAGCCAATAGGGGACCTGTTGCCCAAGACTGCTGTCCTGATCCTCCAATAGGATGAGCTGTTCACCTGGAAGAGGTAGAAACTCTTGGATATAAAGCCCACCAAGTGGAACAGAAGGAGGAACAAGAAAAGGGAGATTTTTGATTGTGTGAGAGTTGGATGTTGCTAATTTATGGCTTGAGGTTTGTTGTTGTTAGCCTAGGTTTAAAGATGTTGATGCTATTTTGTTTGATCTTTGCTGCTATCTTAAATTGCGGTTATTGCTGTTGTTGAGGTTACTTCATTAAATTCTCTAGCTAGAGTTTGAGGCCTAGTTATGCTACTACTGTCTTAGCTTTAGCCTAGCTTCACTTTAGCCATTTTAAAACCGTTGATTGCTCTTCCCTTGTTAAAAATCTCTACCACATCTACTGGTGTGGACAGGCAAGTACAGGCGCCTATACATTTCTATGTTAGGATAAATCCTGTATGTATACACTAGGTAAGGGGTGAGTGCCATATCTGTATTTTTGGGGTAGGCTAGTTTTATTTGTTAAGGAATTTGTTTTTGTTTATTTTTTTTCTTTGGCACCATCCACAGTCCACCCAGTAGTGGTTGGTTGATTTTAGCATTTGGGATTGTTTTCTACTTTACACTTTACTGCTAAAACTATATTTGCATTGTTGTATATTTTAAACCATTATCATACTACTACTGCTGCCTTAATGTACCTTGCATTTTGCTTGTGATAAAAGCTGAAGAGAGCACTCTATTGCATGTTTCCCCTCACTTCCAAGTTGCACCACACGCTCCTTGTTATACCCATCCCTTTATATCCCTAGATACCATCATACAAAAGAGAGGGTGGGGCGTAACAACCATGAAGCAAGCTGCTGTTTACTAAAAAGAACATTGTTGCATGCCTGAAGTTTGTGAAAGACCACACAGACACTGCACAAAGATACTGGCAAAATGTTTTGTGGACAGATGAAAATAAGAACTATTTGGAAAGAACATGCAAAGCTACATCTGGCATAAAAAAGGCACTGCACATCACCATGAAAATGTCATCCCTGTAAAGTATGGTGAAGGGAACATCATGATTTGGACCTGCTTTGCTGCATCAGGTCTTGGCCAGCTTACAATCATTGAGGGGTAGAGAAATTCCCAAGTGTATCAAAAAGTTCTACAGGATAAATGTGCAAGTGTCTGTATTTAACCTGAAACTCTGTAGATGTTGGTTGATGCAACAGGATAATGACCCAAAACATCAGCAAGTTCACATCAGAATGGCTTATGAATAACAAAATCCAGCTTTTGGCATGGCCAAGTCAGAGCCCAGATCATAACCCTATAGATATGCTATGGATTCACTTGAAGAGAGCTGTACACATGAGATATCCAAGGAATATGACAGAGCTGCCAGGAAGAATGGGCTAAAATTCCTCCTAAACGATGTGCATGTCTGATCCACAACTACAGGAAGCGTCTAGTTGAGGTTATTGCTGCTAGGAGGGGTTAAACAACTATTAATTCCTAGGGTTCATTTATATTTTTCCATTACCACTTTGAATGTAACCAGGGAGAGATTAACTCCCTCCTGAATTGTATGATCTGGCATTTATTACTTGTGTATTTAATCTATACTAATTCCGGTTGTCATATGTATATAAACACACTTAAATGATTCATCCAGAAAAAGAAATAGATACCAAAATATGAAAAGGGTGGTATTTGCAATTATCATCACAAGCCCAGAATGAGTAAAACTGATGAATTCATGCTCGGCATCCGAATCACATTATAATTACATGTAATATGAAGAGTCCCTTATTTCTAATAATAAAAAACCTCTGTGTGCAAGGACCAACCTAAACATCAACTCCTTCTCATAGGGGCGGAGAAAGAACTGCCCATAAGATGCCAGCACAGGTTCACCAAAAGTAGATGAGCTCCAAATAGAATGAATGAATAAGCGAGAAAGTAGCTCAACAGAAGTGAGAGAAAAAAGGGAAGAGCAAGAAAAAAATAAAACACTCGATGAACTGATGGAAAATTAGGAAAAGGGGTCAATAGTTGTGAGCATATGAAGAGTATAAAGATCCACTTATTCATAGGTCAGGCATTTCCCCAGAGGCAAGAATATAGAGACATGTGACTGTAATAAACAAATAATATAGAAACATGTGATTGTAATAAACAAATAATATAGAGACATGAGATTGTTTTAAACAAATGAGTTTTATGGCAGGAAATATTAAATTGGTCTTGGTATGTGCAAAGAGATACTTGAGTTCATAACTCGGGCCTGAACTCTAGAAAAAAAGGAGTATTGAATGAGAGTGGAACAGCATGGGATTGCCTGGTACAGCATGATACGAGGTATTTAAAAAAAAAAAAAAAAAACCTACACTCACATCATTAGGAGATAAGGGTAGCATTTTAATTGGGGTAAAAAACATTAATTGGGAGATAATGGTAGCCTATGGAATGCAACCTAATTAATCTCACCTCAAAAGATGCTTATGTAAACTGTGGTTTTCCTTGTCTGTTTTGTGAGTGCTCTGAAGACCTTCTGAGATGCTCTCCAATAAAAACTGAACCTGCTGAATCTTTCAAAAGGTCGTCTTCAAGTATTTTCTTTAGACTAGAATCTTTTTATTTAAGACTTGTACTTTCAAGTGTTATAGTTAGACTAGCTACGAGGTCAACATGTCATGGTAACGACAGAACGTTGAGAAGACACTCTAATCAATTCAGAGACTTAAGCTAAACAGTTTAGCCATACTGATCTCCATATATTTAAGCTGAAGCCTGTTACCAAAATTAACGTTGTTGCAACTTATTGTTCATTTGTCTGGTTGTTTTCTTTATTACACAGCAAAGCGTTCATGCTAAGTGCTGATTAAAGTGCTTAAAAAATTTACCAATTTAACAAAAAAACAACAAAAAACTTTAGTCAAACATCCCCTACATCACTTTCACATTATTGTTATTAAGACTCATAAAAGGGTTTAACGTGCGTTAACCTAGCCTATGAGGTTTTAATAATTATACTATGGTGATGAGTGACCATTGTTTATTCAAATAAATAATCCTTTATTATTTGAAGTTGTTTGTGTAAAATTTACTCATAAGACGTGAAAATCCTGAGAAAATCCCATATTCCAGCGGGGAATTGTAACCAAGTCTCATCAGAGAGTATGATTATTATTATCCAATATAAGGTTAATAATGACAAAAATAATAATCATAAGTAATTCTAAATAATTCAAATATAGTTAGTTCCCATGCTACAGAAATGTATAGCTAACAATTCCTCCCTGATAGCAAGGAGATGGCTGACCACTGTTGGCCCACTGTGTCACGCCCTCGTCTCGTCTCGTGTTTTCCTGTCCTCAGCACATGGCTTTGTTTTGTTGTTGTTCCTAGCTCCGCCCTGGTTCCACCCTAGCCCCACCTTAGTCCTGCCTCTGTCTCGTTATTGTCTTCAGTTGTTTCTCGTTTGTTATTGTATTTAAGTCCCCTTCCCTCACTTCCTGGTGTCATTCATTGTTCCTGGTTTCACGTTCATGGTTTTTCGTATTGTTCCTGGTTCCGCGTTCAGTATTCTTCATATGGTTCATTTGTTCTTGGTTTTCTTTATAGTGTTCCTCGTGTCTCTTGCTCGTTTCACGCTCGTTTCATGCCCCAGTCGTGTTGTGTTTGTTTTGTTAAGTTCTTGTGAATAAATCTGTGTTCTTAGCGTTTGCGTCCGCCCTCCGTCAGTCCGCACCCCCCAACCCTAACACACTGAGGGCAAAGTTGGAGGTCCACTAATGTTTTGCACAGCGTTTTTTGGGGGGACAGCTGGTGATTAAACAGAATTTTAGACAAAATACCACATTTTAGAAAAATTTTACATTTTTTTCCTTTATTAGGTTCTTTTGTAATCCTTTATATATAAGATTAGTAAATAATTTTAATCCAGCACAGTGTGAACATTTTTAGCATAATCATTTTGTATCAAGCATACTCATTATTAACAACAACTATAAGAGATAAAATATTTGTATTAGTTTGTTTTCCAAAATAAAAGTCTCTGTATTTAAAATCTGTTTGAGGAGATTAAAAATTAGTTATATCCTGTATCAGGACAGTAATCTGAGTGGTCCGATGGTGGACCAGCAGTGGTCTACAGTCAGTGGTGTGCCAGCCTTTTTATGCCAGTGGACCAGTATATGCTCACTGTCTGGGCTAGTATGGGACTACATGTAAACAAGTGGCTAACATGGCTACCATTCCATTCATTCCATTCCATTATGTGATATTTCACTGTCATTAAAATGATCTAATCTTGCTACAGTTAACCAAGATTCACTTTTTGGTTGTCCACCAAATCAAGCTTGTAAAGTTATATCTGTCTGTGAAATGTTACCAAGGTACCATAATTCAAACTGCTATCATCAGTGAAACCACTGTTTTCTATGAGGTCGATCAGCTAACTCGCACTCACTTAGCTGAAGTTTGCTTAACAAGATAAATTTAGATGAAAAAATAACACATAAAAATGAAAAAATGCTTACATTTTTTGGAACAGGGAGGGGCCATCCCCAAATTTTTCACAAATTTGAGACCATAAAACTGTTGAAAACCTCTTGGTATGCTGAAGTATTAAGAGTTCCTTTCACAAGAACTATGGGGCTGAACCCAACTACTGAAAAACAACCCCAAACCATAAACCCCCATGACCAAATTTTTCGCTTGGCACAATGCAGTCAGACAAGTACTATCATGGCAATCACCAAAACAGACTCATCTATTAGATTGCCAGATTGATTTGTCACCCCAGAGAACATGTAACCACAGCCCTAGGCCACACATAAATTGACGGTTGACTGTGGAATATTTAGTAGTAAGGAACTTTCACTAACTGACTTGTTGCACAGGTGGCATCAAATTCTGAGACTGACCTTTCTTTGAGACACTACAAGCAAGTCTCTAGAAAATAGAATGAATGTTTAGTTCCAAAAAAGGCAGTCTGGGCACTGACTTTTGCAGAGTGATGCATTTACATTGAAACAATAGAAAATCTGTTTACTCAAAACAAATATGTAAAAAAAACAATAAGGCAAATAAAAAATAAGTTACTTTATGAAATTAACATTCATTTTGTTCTTCCTTTTGATTTGTTTTCTGTGGAAGCCCGTTTCTGCCATATAAAAAAATAAAAAAGGACACCAAATTTTATTTTTCATTAATATGCAAGTTGCTATCTCAATATATTGAAATATTTTGAGTCAATACATTGAGATACTATCTCATAATTGTGAGACAGTATCTTATTATTTTAGATAATAAGTAAATATTTTGAGATAGTATACAATCTCAATATATTGACACAATATTTCAAAATAATGAGATAGTATCACAATATATTGACTTAGTATCTCAAAATAATGAGATAGTATCTCTAAATATTGAGATGGAAAATTGCATATTAATGAAAAATAACAACTGGTGCCTTTTTTGTATTATTTTATGTGGCGGAAACAGGCTTCCCACTTTACCCACTGCAAGTTTAGCTATAACTTAATATCCTAATTAATTCCAAGGATATATGAATATGGAAAACAGAATTATAGCCATGGGCAAATAAGACCAATGCTGGCTTTGAAAGTGGTATGAATACAGGTCATCGAAAAGAGGCCATTTTGACAGAAACTTTAAAAGCGAGACTTACATGACCTTTTACTTGCACATCAAGACAGTGTGTGAAACCTGCAGGTCCCCAGTGAGTTTTTTGCCCTTGGAAAATAAGAGCTGCTGCAGATATATTTCAAGCAGAATATTATTAATATTCCTGCTGTTCGGTGTCTATTTTTTAGACACAGAACTCTTTCTCTCTCTCTCTCTCTCTCTCTCTCTCTCTCTCTCTGTGAGTGTGTGTGGCCAGTGACAGTAAAGTAAATTAGTCCATTTTAACCCCCTGCTCCAGATCATTTTTCAAAGGCACCTTTCTGAAACAGGTCACTATTCTCCATCTAATTTTAGGAAGTGACTGACATCAAAGAGCTGAGCACCTCCATCCCACAGAATTATTTTAAATCCTTCTGACTTTTTGCTCTGACAGAAAAATAAAGGGCAAGGCCATGTGAGGATTTTTAAGGCTAAACTCCAATGTCAGATAAAGAAATTATGTGAGTGAATGAATGTCTGTATGTGTGTATGCCCAGATATGGATTGGTACTGCCCCATGAGGTCTTCGAGTTGGATGGTTGTTCCTCGTAGAGAACATGCTGTGTGCCTTTGTCTGCCACTTCTCTCCTCTGTGTGTGTGTGTGTGTGTGTGTGTATGTGGATTGAATGGTCAATGGAATTCAGTTCTGTGCAGTGTAATGCATCCTTGGGTGTCTAGAAAGTTGTTATATAAGTGTCATGATATATAAAAGTAAATTAAATATTTTGTTATTTTTGCTGATTCAGATTATTTTGGTAAAAACCAACACTAAAATCTGCAAAACGCTAACCGAAGTGCTAAGAAACTAAACACCTTGAATGACAAACATGTTTTTGTGTTAATTTA
This sequence comes from Hoplias malabaricus, assembly GCF_029633855.1. Classification (NCBI taxonomy): domain Eukaryota; kingdom Metazoa; phylum Chordata; class Actinopteri; order Characiformes; family Erythrinidae; genus Hoplias; species Hoplias malabaricus. The sequence continues at coordinate 51,414,512 of NC_089801.1, read as the reverse complement.
AACAATAAAAACTTACAGTCCCACCTTAAAACATGCAGAGCTCCTGAATGTAAACAAACCAGAGAGAACCTCACAATAGACATTCCCTTTAAAGCTAAATTCACCACACATTATACACAATTGTTGCAAAAGATTAGATATAAATAAAGTTCAGTTATTATTAAGCTTGAGTACAGTGCAAAAGCCTGAGACCAGCCATGATTTTTCAGGTTCAGTCAGTGGCAGTTTATTTTAAAGAGTCATGATTTAATTTTAATTGTTTTTATTTATTTACAAACCAGATGCCAAAAAAATTGGGACACTAAACAAATTGTGAATAAAAACTGAATGCAATGATGTGGAGGTGCCAACATCTAATATTTTATTCAGAAATCACACACAAATCACAGATCAAAAGTTTAAACTGAGAGAATGTATCATTTTAAGGGAAAAATATGTTGTTTCAAAATTTCATGGTGTCAACAAATCCCAAAAAAGTTGGGACAAGGCCATTTTTTACCACTGTGTGAAATCCCCCCTTGTTAAACCACTCAGACAGATTCTCAAGTTCAAAAATAGGAATGCTCTCCCATTCATGTCTAATACAGGCCTCTAACTGTTCAATCGTCTTGGGCCTTCTTTGTCGCACCTTCCTCTTTATGATGCGCCAAATGTTCTCTATAGGTGAAAGATCTGGACTGCAGGCTGGCCATTTCAGTACCCGGATCCTTCTCCTACATAGCCATGATGTTGTGAATGCTGCAGAATGTGGTCTGGCATTATCTTGTTGAAAAATGCAGGGTCAAAGAGATGACGTCTAAATGGGAGCATATGTTGTTCTAGAACCTGAACATAGTTCTCTGCATTAATGGTGCCTTTCCAGACATGCAAGCTGCCCATGCCACAAGCACTCATGCAACCCCATACCATCAGTGATGCAGGCTTCTGAACGGAGCGTTGATAACAACTTGGGTTATCCTTGTCCTCTCTGGTCCGGATGCCCGGTGTTCAATAAAGAACTTCAAATCGTGACTAATCTGACCACAGAACAGTCTTCCATTTTGCCACACTCCATTTTAAAAGACCCCTGGCCCAGTGCAAACGTCTGAGCTTGTGGAGCTTGCTTACAAATTTGAGCTGGCAACCTTTTTCCAGCCACTTACTGCTACTTGTCCTATTTTGGGATTTGTTGACACTGAAATTTTGAATCAACATTTTTCCTTTAAAATATTGCATTTACTCAGATTAAACTTTTGATCTGTCATCTATGTTCTATTACAAATAAAATATTGACATTTGCCATCTCCACATCATTGCATTCAGTTTTTATTCACAATTTGTTTAGTGTTCCAACTTTATTGGAAACCGGTTTGTATTTATTTATTTGAAATTCCAGGGTTATTGACCTACAATTATGTATTAAAGCTTTGAAATGCAGTAAATAAAAACAAGCTTAGGGCAGGGTTGTGTTTGTTAGTGTAACGTCCCAAAAATCACAGAGAAACTCAAGGATCCAATTGCAGGAGTTTTATTTAAGGTTAGAATTAAGTGAGTCATAGAGACGTGAACGTTCCAGACGGGTTTATTCCAGTAAGCGTAGTCAAGGAAAGCATGGGTCACACCGGGGAGGCAGAGTCCAGAGATTATCCGAGGGGCTAGGCGAGAGACGGGTCCTGAGGGGAAAAACAGAGGTCGAAACACCAGAAGGCAGAGAAGACAAATTGACAGGTTAGTTAATCTCATGATAGGGACAATACTTCACAAGGAAGCGAGAGGAGAAAGGAAACTTAAAGGCTGCAAACGGGATGTGGCTGATGAGGTGCAGGTGTAACTAATTAATACTCATGAGAGTTGGAGCGTGAGTGGTTCATAACAGTTAGTTCTGATAAATGTATTCTTTAATTTATCAACATTATTAAAACTGCCATTTACTCAAATCTAGATATTCATTAGTGAAATCATGCTCATCTTAACATCAGAAAAGCATTTCTCATATAGACTTTAATGAAATTAAATAAGGCATTTGTGAGGACATTTTATGAGTCAAAAACATCCTAGGTTTTATTTTTGTGGGTTCCAAGCCTAGCTCAGGTCACTGTCTGTGTTCTTCCAGTGTCTGCATGGGTTTCTTCAGTCCAAAAACACATGCTAGAAAGTGTCCGTAGGTGTGTGAGATACCCTGTGATGGACTGGTGCCCTGTGCAAAGTATGTTCCTACTTTGCACTCAGTGATTCTAAGTAGGCTCTAGATCAGCTGTGACCCTGAATAGGATAAAGTGGTTACAGAAAATGACTGAATAATTAGTAGTATAATTATATCTAGATATATACTTTTATTTTAATTTTGTGTTTATTTATTTATTTATTAACCTATTAGGAATGCCTTAAGTTCAAAACTGGACCCTCTTAACTTAATCGCTTTTCTTTGGACAAAAATTTGAGGGATGCCACGGCTGTGTCCCTTTTTGATCTCAGGATCTGCTGGGCTTCAATATGAAATTACTTATTATATGAAACAGTTGAGGCGGCACGGTGGCGCAGCAGGTAGTGTCGCAGTCACACAGCTCCAGGGACCTGGAGGTTGTGGGTTCGATTCCTGCTCCAGGTGACTGTCTGTGAGGAATTGGTGTGTTCTCCCCGTGTCTGCGTGGGTTTCCTCCGGGTGCTCCGGTTTCCTCCCACAGTCCAAAAAAACACACGTTGCAGGTGGATTGGCGACTCGAAAGTGTCCGTAGGTGTGAGTGAATGTGTCTGTGTTGCCCTGTGAAGGACTGGCGCCCCCTCACAGGGTGTATTCCCGCCTTGCGCTCGATGATTCCAGGTGGGCTCTGGGCCCCCCGCGACCCTAAATTGGATAAGTGGTTACAGATAATGGATGGATGGATGAAACAGTTGAAGGGTCCGTTTTTAAACTATTATCTTCAAAATAAAATTGTTAGTTAATATGCTGAAGCTGGATTTTCTGGGCATTACCACTCCAGCTCTTAACTTCTTATCAACTTGAATAATTCAGTTGTCTGAGATTTCAGTATTATCCAAGATTAATTTTTGGAATAACTATGAGGAGTTAGCATCTGTTCAGTCACCGTAGGGAAACACATTTTGATGGATTAACTTCCTGGCAGGAATGCTATGTTTCACACTTAAGATTCCTTGCCCTATGTCATTTGTGGCCTTCTATTATGGTGGTATCATGTTAAAGGAAAACACAATAATACACAAATAACGTGGAAAAAATAAAATTTTCTTTTTTTTTTTTTTTTTGTGAATGGAAGATAACACAACAGCTTCTGAGGAAGCCACAGAATGTTCTAATGCTCTACTGCCTCTAAGGTGAATTCTGAAGAAGTACTTTCATGCACATTTTACTTATGACTGCTGCCTCTGAAGGAGCTGCAGGATGTTATACAATAATCCTTTGAGGAAGAGGCTAAGACAAAGTGGAATTTTACTTACTAAAGCCCGGGTTTATATACTGACTATAATGAAGAACAGTTGCGTTCAAAATCAAGTGATTCATTGTCGAACTAACCCTCAAGTATTTTGGGAATTGTAGTGATTGTTAGACCTGAGTTGGTCCACTGAGTCAGGCTAGGACAAAGAGAGCTAGGAGTGGTTTAATATATACTTGAATATAAGTCTAATATACAGGGTGGGCCATTTATATGGATACACCTTAATAAAATGGGAATGGTTGGTGATATTAACTTCCTTTTTGTGGCAAATTAGTATATGGGAGGGGGGAAACTTTCTAGATGGGTGGTGACCTTGGCAGTCATTTTGAAGTTGGCCATTTTGGATCCAACTTTTGTTTTTTCTATGGGAAGAGGGTCATGTGACACATCAAACTTATTGGGAATTTCATAACTTTATTCTTTGATGAGTTATTTACAAGTTCCTGACCACTTATAAAATGTGTTCAAAGTGCTGCCCATTGGATTGTCAATGCAACCCTCTTCTCCCACTCTTCACACAATGATAGCAACACCGCAGGAGAAATGCTAGCACAGGCTTCCTGTATATGTAGTTTCAAGTGCTGCATATCTCGTATCTTCACAGCATAGACAAGAGTTCAGATGACCCCAAAGATAAAAGTTGCAGTTTCCATGTTTAAAATTATAACCTTAACCCCATAAGCCACATCATTTTAATTCCACTGAAAAGAACATTTTCTTGTATGTTTTCAAAAAACTGCTTAATTCTAATAAACTTAAAGTGAATAGCAGACACAAGACCTTCATGTGTCTTATAATGGCTATGCCAAAAAGTTGCTTTCTCTGTTTACTTCTAAATCCTTCTGACTCCACGTTTAGAAAAAACAATGTTGGATTTTGGGAGACCAAAGACTTTCAGTGCATGGAACACATTGTCATGTAATATATTATCTTTCTGTTTAGTGAATGTTTCCCATCAACAATTGTTTGCTGACCTCAAACTGCCAATCAAATCCAACAACACAAAATAAACAATGCCTGCTGCTTTGATACATATGTTTCGTCAGCAGGGTTTCCTTCTGTTCTGTTGTTACTTTTTTATTCTGAAATATGGAACATCATCTTATACATATTACACTTTGTTAACACATTCTCTTTTTACTTCTCCTTGCTTTATTCTCTCTCAGAGAAAAAGAATCTGTAACATGAAGAATGAATAAAGCCTGGTTGGAGGTCGTCTTTAGATTTATTGTTTGTGTCAGTTCTTCAGCCAGAGGAAAGGCAGCAATCTTCCCAGTGAGATTTGCCTAAAATCTCAGCATGTCTTTCTGAAGTTAGGAACAGAAAGTGCAAGGAGAAGGATTGGAAAATAACCTTTCTTAGAATAACAGAATGGTCAAAAAATATCTAGAGCAGAGAAATAGGCTGTACGTTTACCTCTGCTCTGCTCAAATTGTAAAATCTGTGACAATATGGAACAGTCACTGTTGAAATGCAAAATACCCCTTTTACAAACATTCCTTGATTTTACGGTGCCAGGGGGGTACAGATAAAAATGTATTTCAGTGAGCGATCAATAATTTGTGCACACATTTTGTTTAATTCGAGTGCCCTGCTTACTTTTTATTTAGTTTGTCATTTGTCAATGTTGATTAAACACTGGTGAATTTGCTGTGTAAAAATTTCATTTTTATTTTGACACTTTGAGCAGTTCATGAAAAAAGCGGTGTTTGAGTTTTTTCCACACTGAGCTTTGAAATTTAAATTGGCTTTTTTTCATTTGAATGTCAGTGGCGACCAATGCTTGAATGAAACATTAAACTGCAAATGAAGTCTTAAATTTATTTTAAAAATGTACATGTTGATTTAAGCCAGTAACATTAGTTCATATGTCATCAGAATTTCTGTAAACCTTTTCACACAGTGCTTTAATTAAATAAAAAATGCAAAAATACTAAATTATTACTCTTACTGTTTAGTGATAAAAATCACCTGTTTCTCAGTTACAAAATTATTGCCACATTATTTTTTCCAGTTGTGGTAAATTAGGTGGTTATAATGCCTGCATTCCCTCTGGAAATTTTGCCCTTGGGATGAAGGCAGTTGTGGGTTAAACTATTGTTCTCATTGGGCAGGAACTGAAATTGATCTCAATGAAAGGCTGTGAGTAAATGAAGGGGAACTAAGAGACGGTATTGATCCATAGGCTTAATCAAGCAAGACACTTCTCATTCTTCTGTGAGAGCTAAGATCCTGTTCAATACAGCAGCAAGTTCATGCAGTCAGGCATAACATCTCCCTGTCTCTGGCTCTCTACCACCCTCTAATCTGTACATATATAAACTGAGAAAAAGAGCCTGAGAATCATATTGCATGTGTGAACACACACACACACGCACACAAAAACACACAAATCTAGGCACAATTTTGGTGCCCATCAGAGTGGGACAGATTACTGTTGGCAGCAGACATTTAGGGAGGAGCCTGTCCATGCGACTGCAAATGACCAAAAGCATCCCATCCATCTCCATTACTCGTGTCTACATGTCATCCTGCACCAGTATGCTCTGAGTAGGGCAGATGGTGAGGGAAAAGTCATAGCATGCTCCAGAGCTTTCTTAAATGGGAACAAATGGAACTAATTCATAAGCAATGAAAAATTGTTTAATTGTATATTTGGTCATTTTCTGCTACTCAAAAGCATCCAATTTTGCTACATAGCTACTTGCTGGTTATAGCTTGCTTAATGCATATTAAATGATATTCTAAAATGTACATTTTATTTTTGAATCATTAAAAAGATGCTCTTAACCATAGAAATACATAAACGTTTGTTTTTCTAGGTAATACAAATGGGTTAGTGTTTGAAATGTACAAAATTGAATTAATGTACTGCTATAGAATTGGAGAACTTCAAAGTGCTTATCCCAAATAAATGCTGACATAATGTATACTTATATAAATACATGGGGTGTAGGTGAAGCATAATTCAAAATGTTTAAATATTCTCTAGTACAGTAAAGTAGCTTACAAATGATAATTTGATGGTCTCAGCTTTCAAATATTTGTATGAATTATAGAGGCTGTTGTTTGGCATGACTTCTGCATGTTTGCACATCACAGATTCTTTGCTTTGTAATTCAGTCTTTTCCACAGGTTTTCCATATTCTTATTCTAACATCTTCACATTTTCAGGTTCAGCTTTTCCTCAGTCCCCCCCAGTTTATATATATTGCAATCTGTATTAAAATATGGAAACAGTCTTTGTACATACAGCATGCTCTTCATCAAAAATGAGTCAAGACTTTTGATTCTTTCTACTCATGAGAGGACTTGTTACTAGGGAGTGACTGAATTTAGACTCAGACGCCAAGGCACTGCATGCAGACACAGAACTTGGCCTGTTTAGCTTTGTATTGGTGAGAGTTTCTGTTTACTCAGGTCTCTTTAATATTTTTCTTACATGGACTAGCAGGTTTGTTACATTACAAACCTCAATACTTTGCACTCTTATCCTGAGAAATGTTTAGAATTTATTTATTTATATGTATATGTCTATGACATATACTGCCTCTTTTTCACTGTATTGTATCAACATTCCTTTTAATTATACTTTTTATTAGTAATTGTGGCAGCTTTCGAATGAAAAGTGGATTTTTTGTCCAGTCTTTGTTGATACAAGTCTTCAGTTGCTCGGCAGTTTGTGGTTGTTATCTTTTGATCTCCACTTCATGATGCATTGACTTGTACTGCAGGTTGAACAGTTCAGAGCATACACGCTGTCTACAAAACCTCATTGCTGATGCCTGTGCAAAGAGTGTGCTGTGATTGGCTTTCTGAAATAACCATGGATTTCAGGAACAGATTTATCCTTCCTGGCTGAATGTCTCTAAAATCCCAATATATCCATCAATGGTATCTTCTCATACATACCAGTTACCCATTCCATGGACACCGGTAGCCCCCAAGTCACAACAGTTATTGGCTTTAGCACCACACAATGATAACAATCAGCATGGTCTTATTGTAGACACAGAGAACTCAACAAGTAGAAAAATCGACTGTTGACAGCTTGAGCCCAGAGAACTCAGAATGGATTTTGCATAGAATTGATGTACGGTTTTCTCCTTGTGTAATAACAGCCTGGGGCAGAGCCAGACTGCCCTATACACTCACTAATGCTCAAACTAATGCTGATGTGGATGCTGGAGGGCTGATCACAAAGTTAATTATGTTAAAATTGTTTATGTATTGTTTTTTGAATAAATATTGTTTGTTTTCATTGTGTGCTGTATATGGCTATTTATTCTGTTTATATAGCCAAAGATGACAGTGACAAGGGGAAAACTCACTCAAAGCTGGAGGAGGCAACCTTGGGAGGAACCATGACTCACGAGTGGGACCTATCCTCCTCAGGTCAATACAGTTTAGAAATAATTGATGAAAGAGTCACAGTACTATCTCATAAATTGGTGTACTGATATAAACACAGTAGTGATGATGATAAGAATTATTTGAAGTAATAATGGTCAATGGAATAAAATGATAACAAGATTAATATTGAGAGTTTGTATGAACCTTAAAGTTAGAACTGGTGGATGGGGAGCTAGTCCAAGGCATGTTGCAGTGGATGGCAGGTAAGTGGGTGAGCAGCAGGTTTACTCACTACAGAATTGCAAGATAACAGGCATACTTGCCTCAGTGTCAGAAAGGACAGGTGGACACAAGGGTGTAGAACTCTTTAACCTAGAGATGCAGAAAGGGTTAAATCACATTCTCTACTTGAGTCCTACCTCCCTGTAACACATGTGGCTAGTGTGATTGACTGTGCCTTTCCCATTTGGTTGTTAGCAACGCCAAAACTGGAAGGAAAACTTTCCAGTCATATGCGAGATATCCTGTGCAAGACTCATTTGCAATGTGGGTGACAAACGGGTATCAAAAGCGAGTGAGGACTGCAGCAAAAAGAAGAAGATGGACATCAGGAGCTACTTTGCAAATAAACGTCACTTAAAGTCAAGTTTGCTAATGAAATTAATTCATCATAATAACATTAATGGCAATGCGAGGCTTTGGTGCACAACATACAGCAAGCTAAAATCATCTGTAGTTATGAATAACATGGTTTGTAAATTGGATGCAAATTCACTGCTAATCGGTTTGGAAGCGGCAACACTATTTGAATGAAAAGATGTCTTGTACTTTCATTGACGCGTTGAGAGATATTTTTTTCTGTGATTGTAACTTTGTTGGTTTTGTGGAGATTATGCAGTGCTCCATCTACTTTTATTACTGCTGATGTATGAGACCTGGTTCATTTGCACTATTGCTGAAGTAAACTGAGGTCTAAACTACTTCTTTGTCAGTCATTAGTTTAACATTAATATAACATTATATAATTCATGAGTTAAATTATGAATTGAGTTAAATTATGAATACTTCAAAAGCATATAATTGCATATGCAGTATATCAGTCCTTTATGATTTTATCACAGAGCAAAGAGAAAACAAAACAAAAAAATATTGCCAAAGGATTTTTCTTGGTTTTGAGGATTTTCACAAAAATTTATCAAAAAGGTAGAAGAGAAGAGACACAGTTATTTGTACCAATATTAAAGTTAAAAGTGAATCCTGTCCAATGGAATTGTGTAGCTGCAGTTCAAAAATGTATCTTAATTAAAATTGTCAATTAACTATGCATTACAAGACGCTAAATTATACTTTATTGACATTTATTGCTTATGAATTGGTGGATGCAAAATGTGCAAATGATAAAACTGCTGTGTGGTGATGTTTTTTAAATCTGAAAAACAGTTCTGGGGACACTGTTGGAATTTTGGAACGTCTCCCTATCACTCCTGATTCAGTGACCGAATTTATGTATTTAATTGAGAATCCACACATTCCACTTCACTGTGTAAATTTCATAGTCTCTACTTCAGTAATGTTTACTGTGTACAAGCTATTTCCTTGTGTAAAAATAAGCTTGCCTTTCAAATAATATAAATGTTTTCATCATATTTTGTTGTGCACATGATAAGTTATGTTTCTTAGAATTTTGTTTATTTAACTGTGTGCATGTGAGACTTTATACTGAATTGGAAATCTCTGTTCAAGTGTAGAGTGCAACATTAGATTTGTGTGAGAGAGAAAGACAGAGAGCGTGTCCCCACCCCATCTTTCAGGTGTATGTTCCTCTTAGGTGTGTGTAGGAGAAAGGGAGTGAGAAACTTTATTTCCCTGCACAAACTGAACAAAAACTGTGTGAAAATATAAAGTGGGCTGCTAAAATCATGTCACAGGACAAGAAATACAAATGGACAAATGGAGGTAAGGGGGTTTTATAAGCATATTGGGCTTCTTTATGCATTGCCATGGGAAGATTGACAGTATCAGGGATTGCTGAAGACAAGATCACCTCTTTTTGTTTGCTTCAGTCATTATAGATCATGTCACAGTACAGATACAGGGCAATGTTTTCATCTTAGTGATCCTGATGAAGATGTCCATAATAATAATAAATAATGCACAGTAAACTTTTCCAACTAAAACCCCTCATGGACACCCTCAGGAAAACCTGCAAATAATTTTAACATCCCCACAGTGACCTGGCTGTGGATGAAAGACTGGTTGCCACCAAGACTAAAACTGGGATGATCCAGTATATTAAGGAAAAAACAAAAGTGGGTGTTCAAGCTGTTTGTTAAGGCCAAATCAAGGAATGGCTACACAGTAGACTTTTCATTTACACTGGCAAAAGCGACTTCCCCACTGAACATGGCCTGTCATATAATGCTGTTATGCTTTTTTGGTTATAGCTATACATAGTGAAGCATACACTAATGGACAATGATCTTTCACACAGTAAAATAAACATTTAACTACTATTAAACAGACTGTGTACATTTTGCTATTTTTTTTAGCATTTACTAATTGAAACACTGAATATTTACACAGTAAACATTTGGTTAATTTTGTCAAAGTTGAATGAATATTTTGTTTCACAAACACAATTTGCCCAAGGTATGTTTTGACAAGGGCGGCACGGTGGCGCAGCAGGTAGTGTCGCAGTCACACAGCTCCAGGGGCCTGGAGGTTGTGGGTTCGATTCCCGCTCCGGGTGACTGTCTGTGAGGAGTTGGTGTGTTCTCCCCGTGTCCGCGTGGGTTTCCTCCGGGTGCTCCGGTTTCCTCCCACAGTCCAAAAACACACGTTGCAGGTGGATTGGCGACTCAAAAGTGTCCGTGAGTGAGTGAATGTGTGTGTGTCTGTGTTGCCCTGTGAAGGACTGGCGTCCCCTCCAGGGTGTATTCCCGCCTTGCGCCCAATGATTCCAGGTAGGCTCTGGACCCCCCGCGACCCTAAATTGGATAAGCGGTTACAGATAATGAATGAATGTTTTGACAAGAAATATGAAGAATTTCTAAAACCTGAATTACATTTTTCAGGATTTTGACCAGATTATTTTTTTACACAGTGTTCAAGGTCACATGGGCTGGCTTTTTAAAGGCAAATTTCAGAAGATATGCAAAAATCTACAAAATGTCATTACACCCCAAAGTGTTCAAATACATTGGACTATTGTAATTAAAAGGAAATAAATCAACACAATTAATTTTATTACATTAATTTTAGTGCAGTAAGTTGGACCAACATAAGCAAAATAAGTTAAACCAACACAGCACATTAGCTTTAGATCAACTTTAACAAACATAATTAAATAAGTTTCATTAACACTATTAAATCAAATTCAGATAACATTAATCAGTTAAGTTGGAATTTTAACAAAATAGTTTATCCAACCTAAGTAAATTACATTGGATAAACAAAATTTAAAAGAAAGCTATATTGTGTGGAAATACTTTCCATGATTTAATTAAGTTCAGCCAAATACCTTTTTTTTTTTGACTGTAGAAGGCACCTCAAGGCACCACACTACACTCAAGGGTCTTAAAACATAGCTACTACAGAGTAATAAACTCTCTAATAAAGTGCATATTTTGTCTAGAATCATTTATTTTGCACTAGTAAAGCAAAATATAGAAAGTCAAATTTTCCCACCATGACAAATTGCATACAAAAAGTATAACCCCACAAGAAGCCATGACATTTTTAATTTAGCCTTGCCGACTAGGCCAAACAAGATGTTCTAATCAAGGGACTGAAGATTTATCTGTAAGGCCATCATGTATCATATCTGCCAACATAATATTTTATCACTGAGAAAGAGTAAACAATTATCTCTCACAGTGCTGTGCCAAAATGTTATCATTAGTTACAATTATTGGTCTTAAAGAATCAGATGTAATTTATTGTCTGTCATCGCTCTGCAAAAAAATGGAATTAGCTAAAGAAGAGACATCATTTGCAAAGATAAAATGGAATAACTTGCCTAGTGCTTTCCATTGGAATCAGAACTAGGGAAAAACTGAAATGTGACCTTCTTAAAATTATCAACTGACTGGTTTACAAATTTTAAGTTGTAAAATAAGGTGTGCTATTTTCTTTTATTAATGTTATGAAAATGTACCCTCTACCAAAGAAACAAACTACTAAAAAGTAAAAAAAAAAGAAAATAACATGTAATAACTCATGCAGTGTTTTATTAACTTGACTTCAACTGGTATTTGATAGGATGTTAATAGTGACACTTGGGTGACCTACCCAGAGTAGCAATCTAGTTTGAAACAAAAGGTGTATGTGTTGCTTGGCAACAACCCAGGCCTAGTCTAGTTGCAGAACTATTTGGGTTATATTAAATGTTAAATAACTTATTCAAATAAATAAATAAATTCAAATAAATTCAAAGAATTATCTCTAGTTGCTTTTTACTGTTCATAAAAAATTATTATATCTTTCATGAGGCTGTTACAGCAAAGTCACCTAACCTAAACATAACTTATTAAATAATTGTCAAACATACCCTTTTTTGGTGCAAAGTCATTGAACCCCCACTCCTGGAAATCTAAAAAGACTTGATTTCTTCAAAAAGTATAAAATTGTCCCAGATTGCTTTGCTGTGTAAATCAGTTACTTAAAATTATTCAAAAACAGACTGAAAAACACTTTAATTTGGGGGCCTACAGTGTCTAACAGTTCACAAACTGTGAAATAGGACGACCCAGTTAGATTTTTTTGTGCGCACTTTGCGCACCTGAGCTGCCACTTCTCCCTGGATTTTCTATTTTCATTACTTTTTCCCCTACACTTTTGTTTCCTTGGATTCTTACACCTGCGGTCTCTTCTGAGCACTGTTCATTGCCATTCGTCGCTGATTAGTTACAGTTTGTTTACTGGCTTTGTGCCTTCTGCTGGCTGCTTGCTGTCGCTGCCCGTCATACTCTTCTCCAGATCATAGGGCTGTACTCTCTACTGCTGCTCTCCTAGATCTGTTTACAGACATTTTACTGGAGGATTATTTTCCCTGGCTCTCACTATCCTACTGGTGCCTGCTGCGAGCCCTCCACCCCTTCCCTCACCTCTGGCTGCAACTGTGGTGAGTGAGTTTTTCCTCATGCACACGGCTGCTTGCGATCAGTCTCTCGGCCACTACATTTACTTAGTTTGTATACAGGTGTATTAGTATGCACTTGGTTGCTTGCTAGGCTGCCTCTTGATCTACTGGATTCTGGAGTTGTTGATTGGTGTTGGACTGTGGTGACTGGCTAACATATTTAAGCACTAGCAACAGTGGCTGAAAATGTACCCATTTACAGTTCATTCTGCCGGATTCTTCTTTGTTATCATCTGTGTTTTGGGCTTGTATGGCTCAAGCTCTGGGCTCAGGATTACCTATACTCCTTTACTGACACAATCAGTAATAATTTACTCATTTCAAGTCTCTCCCCTGTTGGCCTTTCTTATTATGCATTATCCTTGTTCAATTCTTATTTACAAGATATGTCTCAGTTTGTTAGTATCGGACAGCACAATCAGTTACTGCCCTGGTAACCCAGTGAGTACCCCAGGTTTCTGTTCTGGGTCCCCTGCAGTTTATCATGTACTTACTTCCTCTTGTTAATATTATCCATTCCCAAAGCCTCAATTTTCATTGTTACGCTGATGACATTCAGCAATATCTTTGCCTCAAACTCGCTGAATCATTCATTCCCTCCATCCTCACTCTTATCCTGTATTCGAGAGTTAACATAATGTTTAAAAACTAACTTTCTGAAGTTAAACCATTAAAAAAAAGAAATCTGTTTGTTGGTACCAAGTAATTTCTGCCTATTCAGATTCTCCCCTCATTATTGAGAAAATCCTTGTTTGCCCATCATCCTCTAAGAAATCTCAGTGTCCTGTTTGATTTTTCTCTCAGCTTTGTCCCATATCAAGTCTGCATTTTTCCATCTGCGTGGTATAGCTAGACTATGCCCTCTACTTCCCTGTAAAGATGCTGAGACATTAGTGCATGCAATTATTACTTCATGGTTAGATTATTGTAACTTTCCTTCACTCTTGAGTTGCCCAGGGTGAAAGGCGTCCAGCTCAGTGCCTGTATGTTGGGGTTTACCACAGGGGACAAGAGTGTAAGTTCCCTGCGCGGGTTGAGGAAAAGGAACTGACTGTTGTTTGTGCTTATGCACTGAACAGCAGCTCAGAGTACCTGGCCTTCTTGGGACCCTAGAGGGGGTCCTGGAAAGTACTCATTCTGGGCAGTGACAGTGAGACCTGGAGGGGCATGATTGGAAGCATCGGCACCACTGATCTGAAACCAAGTGGTGTTCAGTTATTGTTTTTCTGTGCCCATCACAGTTTATACATAATGAACACCATGTTTGTGCATAAGAATGTTCATAAGTACACCTGGCATCGGGATACCCTAGGCTGCATTTCAATGATTGACTTTATAGTCGTATCCTCTGACCTTTGGCCATATGTTCTGGACACTCGGGTGAAGATAAGTGCTGAGATGTCAACTGATCACCACCTAGTGAGTTAGATCAGATGGCAGGGGAGGATGCCAGACAGACCTGGCAGGCCCAAATATGTGCTGAGGGTTTGCTGGGAACGTTTGGCACATGAACCTGTCAGAAAGATCTTTAACTCCCACATCCAGCAGATCCAGGTGAGGCTGGAGACACTGGGTCGAAATGGGCCATGTTCCAGAACTCCATTGTTGAGGTGGCTAACCGGAGCTGTGGCTGCAAGGTTGTCGGTGCCTGTCATGGTTGCAATCCCAACACTACGTGGTGGACATTCTGAGTGAGGGAGGCTGTCAAGTTGTAGAAAGAGTCCTATTGAGCCTGGCAGGCTCAAGAGACTCCGGAGGCAGCTGACAGTTACCAAAGGGCCAAGCAGATTGCGGCTTTGGCTGTTTCCAAGGCAAAACCTTGGGTGTGGGAAGAGTTCGGTGAGGACATGGAATTTTGGTAATTTCCGAGAAGATTCTGATTAAAACCATCAGGTGATGGAGGACGGAAAAGCAGTTGTCCATAAACACTGAATATGGCGGAGGTGGGGAGTTGTTGACCTTAACTGGGCACATGGTGGAAGGAATACTTTGAGGATCTTCTCAATCCCACCAGCATGTCTTCTACAGAGGATGCAGAGTTTGGGGACCCCAGGGAGGGCTTGTCTATCACCTGGGCCAAGGTGGCTGAGGTAGTCAGAAAACTCCTTGCTGGTAGGGAACTGTGGGGTGGATGAGGTCCGCCCCGGGTTCCTCAAGGGTCTGGATGTTGTAGGGCTGTCCTGATTGACATGTCTAGACAGGAGGGTGTGTTCCAAATATAGGGGCATCATACTTTTCAGCCTCCCCAGTAAGGTCTATGCAGGGGTATTGGAGAAGAGAGTTTGGCTGATAGTTGAACCTCAGATCCAAGAGAAACAATGCGGATTCCGTCCTGGTCTTGGATCACATGACCAGCTCTTTATCCAAAAATCTAAAATGGACCATCTGCACATACTGGGCTGAGACCGTTAATTTTTTATTACTCATTTTATAGACACTGAGGTTTCATAAACACATTAGACCAGTTTCAAGCACACAAACGAAATGGGGAGCTAGCAAGTATTGAGTAAACACCTTCTGAATTAAATGAAGTTTTGTATTACAATGGTGAACTTCACCTTTAAACAATTAGTTGCATTTTATTAGCATAGTAAATCTAAAGCAAAAATTTTTGACAGATTTTGACAGAATTCATAGATTTGTTTATTGTTTTTATCTGGTAATATTTTCTCATTACAATGCCCAGCACGCACTGCAAAACTACATCAACCAGTGTCACGATTCATGGATGTCGGAAGCACATGCTAATAACACAGACATTTATTAAAGCGAACTATAATCAAAAAGAAACAGACAGACTTGCTACAATGACGGTGGAAAGGAAACAATAGTAGAAACGACAGAATAGACTTGGAAAACATGACACGGGAAAACAAAGGAGAAACAGCAGAGACAGACTAAAGAACTAAACAATACAATACTAATGACCGATAACCAGGAAATGACATAAGGGAACTTAAATACATGATACAGACGAAACACACCTGGAACAGATAACAAGGGGGACAGATAACCAACACGAACAAAAAAAAACAGAGCCATGTGCTGAGAGAGCACATGGCGGGGAAAACAAACACAGGACGTGACAACCAGAAATTGTTAATCCTCGTCACAGAAACATACTGCTGAAACTAATATACAGAACTCATATTTAACATTTAACACTTGAATATTTACAAAATCTTTTTTTTTTATTTGATACTCAAACAAAATTATCTGCAACATTCCCTTTCAGGTGATGACAGTAAAACAAATCCTCATACTTTCAGAATCCATCTTTTGAGGGAGGTTGTCCTCTGCAGGGTAAATAGATTATGTTTATAGTAATTACGCATCCTTTTTCAACATTAGCCAAAGTGTCCGTTCAAGGTTATCTGGAACAGGTAATTTCAGGTAAGTAAATTCTTTCTCTGAAACAGTCGTATTTATTTACTAGACTAAAGGACTAGAGAAATCAGACTCATGCTCAGAGTAATTAATTATTTGGCTAGGTTCTCATTAATTTAATATTTCATGCAAGATTAAGTGAAAAACTCTTGTATGCATAAATAAGTTTGTGTATAAAAAACTATTATTGCTTCTTGAAATGTTATCCAATATTGTTTGGATATGTATTAAGTATGTATATGTATGAATTCTCCTTCCCTTGGAGGGATAAAAGAGGTACAAATATTACAATTATGAAACCAAGTTATGATGCGGATACCTATTCATCCAAATTTCAATGAGATTGTCACCTGTTTACAACTGCAATAGCCTCTATTTTAAGCCTTTAAAGTCTATTGTCACTGTCCAAATAAAAACCTTTTGACAATTTTTAGTTTACTATATCATTTTGAACACAGCAGTTGTCCTTCACATTGTGTAAATACTAAATGGACCAATATAAGTGCTCCAAAATAACTTGGAAATATATGTTTTTACATCGACTTCCACTGAAAGTTAAGAAGGCTTCCTTCTCCTGTTACCATTTTAGGAGATACATGTTTTTCACTGGACAGATTTGTCTTTCTGTGTAAGATCCAATGGGTGCAGGGTTGTTTTCTCCTTCCTGCTTAAGGATGGCAAAGCTTTTGCTGCTGAAACTGGATGAAGCTCACAGCAACAAATGCAAGTTGGATGACGGTAAGCAGGGTCTGTGAGGAGTTTGGTGTGTTCTCCGTGTGGGTTTCCTCCGGGTGCTCCAGTTTCCTCCCACAGTCCAAAAACACACGGTGGTATGTGGATTGGCGACTCAAAAGTGTCCATAGATGTGAATGTGTGTGTGTTGCCCTGTGAAGGACTGGCACGCCCTCCAGGGTGTATTCCTGCCTTGCGTCCAGTGATTCTGGGTAGGCTCCGGACCCACCACGACCCTGAAATGAATAAGCGGTTACAGATAATGACTGAATGAATGAAAAGGTAGCCACATATTCTGTATTATTTGGTTAAGAACGGTGTAAAACATGGGTTTGTCTGAATAATATTACTAAAACAATCAGTCATTTCAGTCCAGAGAGAACTCACAGAACTTTCAAGGAGGACACATCAGAACTCCTCAAGGCTCCTAGGCTCTAACAGACTCCGCTCTCTTCCAGAGAGAATACAGACTCTCTTATGGCTCTCTCCTAAAACAAGCTAAGGCTCTTCAAGCAGGGTCCAGGCCAGAACATAGAAAGAAAATGTATAGAGAGAAGAAAGAAAATGTATATAGAGAAGAAAAGAGGAGGGGTGGAATGAAGGAGAATTTGCTTCCAGTGGGGAAGCCAAGCTAAGAGAGCCCAGAACTTCCAACCAGAAGTTTTATGTTTATTTCTATTAGAAAAACTATAGTTTAAGAAAAGCTCAAATCCAGCAAAGCTCAATGCCCCGCCCAGAGCATGAAGGAGACCTCAAACCTCTGACCCTCAAAGTGGTGACAAAAGCTTCAGGATCAGCGATGAAGAAGGCGGCCACATGTCCTCTTCTGACCAAAGGCCCAGGAAAGACCTGCATGGATGTTTCTCTCACAAGGAGGCAGATCAGTGATAACGGAGAATCCCCACAGAGACCATCAGAACGCCACCAGCTCCAACGGAGTGGTCGCCATATCTAAGACCGTGTCTCTGACCAAAGCCAAATGGCACAAGAGGAACAGGCGCTGCTGCAATGCTACAAGGCCTGTGCCTACAATGCTTCAGAAAGCCCTGCACGCCACACATCTCCAGGGATACGTATGGTCACATGGTTTCATTTCTTTCATAGCTCTGAATCCTTTGTTGGGATAAACTATAGCCTTTTTAGAATTTAGGGTAATTATCATAGAGAAATTCCCTCATATATTAATCTCCCTGCTGGGCACAACTGTTTGAAATTAATCCCGTTTTGACAAACAAAATAGGTGGAATTAATTTACATGTGTTTAAAGTCATTTTTGTTTATATGAATTTATATAGAACCAAGGTAGCCATATACTATGTGTTTAGTTGGTTAATAATTATATAGAACATGGTTGTCTTTTTCTTAATGATATTACTTTGTGTTAACATATAATGTTTTATATTGCAAAGTATTCACTCAGAGATGGTCAAGTCTTTGTCTTGTCAAGTGTCATAAATTCTATGTGATGCCACTCCCAAGGTACAGGAAACCAATCAGCCAATCAGGAGCAAGAAAAGCTCCGTATCTCCCTCATTGAGGACGAATCAGGTATTCGGGGCGGGTTTTCTAAACTCTGGTTAAAAACCTGTGGCACCAAATGACACAAGCTTTTTGGGCTTCTGCCCCTTTTTTCTCCACTGTTGGACTCTTCACTTCAAGGCTCCAGACACTTTCTGGCTTTCTTAAACAGTCTTGGGCCTTTAAAGCGTGGTCCAGATAGAAACTACAGATTAAGAAAAGCTATAGTTTAACCCTAGCAAAATTTCAACACCACACCCAGAGCCTGAAAGGAACCTTAGACCTCTGACCCTCAAAAGGACGACAACGCCACGAAGAGGACGGCTGCACGCACCCTCAGAATGACCTTCTGAGATGAGGAGAAACCTGCCCAGGAGAGACCTGCATGGACGTGTCTCTCTCTCACAAGGCGGCAGATCAGCGACAACGAAGAATCCCCACAGAGACCTTCAGAACACCACCAGCTCCGACAGCTGTGTCTGAAAGCCTCGGGAGAAAATGAACGCCCACGGTTGCAACCTACAAGGCAATTCTCCAGGAAGTCGTGCGGGAAGGCACCGTCAGTGACATGCTCCCTGTCCATCTCCGGATACGTAAGGTCACATGGTCTCATGTCTCTCATGGGTTGGTACTGAAAGTTTGCTGGGATAAACAATAGCCTTTGTTAGAACTTAGTGTAATAATTATCATGGAGAAATTCCCTCATATATTAATCTCCCTGTTCCCTCATATATTGCTGTAATCCATTTCATTATATAAAATGTCTAACTCATATTCATTATTTGATATTACAATTAATAAACCAGTTGTGTGATAAAACCAATCCTTGGTTATTTGTTTGTGTGTGCACCTTTCTTGTATGGAATTATAACTTCTAGTTCAGATTCCATTTCAGAGTCAAGAACCCACAGCGGGTCAATGAGCATAATTCATTAATAATAGTTCCTTCTAGTTAATTCTGCTGTATAATATGTGAAGATGGCTTTCTTGTCTGAGCTGAAATTAAAACAGGTAAAGACACTACATATTAGTTAATGGCTCCCAAACATGGAGCTTAGCAAAATGAATGAAATAATTAATTATTAATAAAATAATAATTAATTATCATTGACTCCGCTATGTAGTGCTAATGCCACCGCAACGCGTGCATACTATTTCCACTACATTCGACTATAGGAAGAATTCTCCTTTCCAGCACCTTGGCATAGACTTTCCCAGAGAGGCTGAGAAATGTGATGCCACATTTCCTCTCCAGGTTCCTCAGTCATTGCCAACATGAGCATTGAAGTCCCCCAGCAAAACTATAGAGTCAGTGTATGGAATCCTCTCTAGCACTCCACTCACTACCTCCAAGAAGGCCAAATACTCTGAGCATATGCACACACAACAGTCAAAGTGTTTTTCCTCTCTGCAAGCAGGAGCCGCATTGAGGTGACCCTCTCCTTTACTGGAACAAACTCCAGCTGTACAGCCTACAGAATCCTCCTATTGAGAAGTTTGGTTCCAGAGCCCATACTGTGTGTAGAGGTATGCCCAACTATATGTAGCTGGTATCTCTCAACCTCATGCACCAGCTCTGGCTCATTCCCGCCCAGTGAAGTTACGTTCCACGTACCAAGAGCCAGATTCCACTGACAAGTTCCACAGCACCAGGGTCCCTTCGTCTCCGGTCTGTACCCGATGGGCATTGCACCGCACCCCTACTCTCACGCTCACTCATGCTGCCATTTTGGGCTGAGCCTGGCTGGGTTACATGGGCTGCCTGGCCACCAGGCGCTTGCAGTCAGACACTACCTCCAGCCCTGGCTCCAGGGGTAGGTCCCGGTAACCCTCTCCCGGGCAGGGTACACTGAGTTCTAATGGTTGAACTCATAGGGATGCTTCTTGGATCCTGTCCACCATGTGAGACCCTACTTGGAGCTAACAGCTAAAAAAAATTATTTTATTATGGTGATTTTAGAGGGTGAATTTTTATATACTTTAAGCTATGAAACCCTACTCTCAAAAAGCTATTTATAATAAATAGATACAAATAACATTATATAAATTGTAATAATTTTATAATATAGTAGTTTGACTGTTTTATCTGTTACAAAAACCACAACACATACACGCGTGTGAACTGGTTTGGGCTCCATTTCTCTGTCACTCGCTCGCATGCATGCTAGCTTAATATCAAACCGCTGTCAGGATTGCGGGGGGCGGACTGACGGAGGCCGACGCACTTGCTAAAACACAATGACTTTATTGAAACACAAGATAATAATAAACTATAGACAGACGTAGATAACTTGACATGATATAAGACAGAGAGACTTTGACAGATAGAGAGGGAACAGGACAGAGAAACCTAGAGAGAGCTAAACAGACTCAACCTAGACACAGAACTAAACAGAAAGAGCTAAACAGACTGAACGGTAATGACAGCCAAGGAGAGACACAAGGAAGAAAACAGACAGAGAACAAACCGAATAAAGGGACAGACAGACTGGACTCAGCAGCGTGACAAAGGAAGCAAAACAACAAGACTGGGAACTGGAATGAAATAAGTACGAGAACGAATGACCGACAAGAGGAAGTGATACAAGGGGACTTAAATACTAAACACAAACGAGACGCACCTGAGACAGATAATGAGAGGGCAGGGTAACAAATGAGACACAGACGAGGAGGCGGAACAAAGGCGGAGACAAGGACAATAACAGACAGAGCCATGTGCAGAGAGAGCACATGGCGGGGAAAACAGGCATGACAGGACGAGGGCGTGACAACCGCTCACTTTTTCTTACACTAGTGCACTACGGACTTGCAACACACATTACTCGCTCAGTGTATAATGTTACGGTTTGTGACTCAGACACATATTTTGTGTCTGACAGCACGTTATTGATGTATACTGCACTGTTTGCGTGTAAACTGCAACATTTCTGCTTTGAAACAGTGCAGTATCGAAGGAGCATGGAGTGAATTGTCACACACCCGCTGTCTTTTGCCCCAACCCGGTCTCACACCTACTCGTGTTATAGTCACGTGGGTTATTCTCATGAAATCAGTCTTATGAGGTGGCATGAGGAATTTTGATAAACAAAATAAATTTTAAAAAATAATAAATATAAAATCATCAACATCTTTCTGTGGTCTATCTTGCACATGTTTTGAAATGGACATTATAGTGGAACCTTGAGATACGAGCTACTCTACATACGAGTAATTCAAGATACAAGCAGCGTTGAGAGCGAAATTTCTGTTCGTTTTACGAGCGACAATTCGAGTTACGTGTCGAGCTTAATAGCTGAAACCTATCGACGATGATCGTGCGAAATTGGATCTTTCCGTTCTCACTCGGAATAGGAACCATAATTGCCAGCACGGGAAAATGGAGAGAAGTTGCCTCAGCCACTACTTGGAAAAAAACTGCAGAGTGTGTACACCATGATCTCGACCATTCGCACGTATCACAGCGCTTAACAAAGGCTCGTCTCGGTAGTGTGAGTGTTGTAGCTAGCAAGTTTAGTGATTTTAATCTGAACTATTCTTGTGCATCATGGGTCCCAAGAAAATTAACGTAAGTGCAAAGTCAACTGATATGAAGAAGAGGATGATATCCATCGAAACGAAGCAGGAGATAATTAATATGCACGAGAATGGGACTCGTGTAATTGAACTTGCCCGCATATTCGATCGGAGTACGTCGACCATATGCACCATCTGGAAACAAAAGGACCAGATAAAATCCGTTAAACCAGCAAAAGGAGGACCTGAAAGGGCTACACGAGATGCAACAGTCGGAGAAGACCCAGGAGATGAGTGGTAGTGAGGAGGAGGTACAGGAGCCGAAGGAAATCATTCCTACGAGTGAAATCAAGTCTATGCTGGCGCAGTGGGAGAATGTTCAACGATTCATTGAAAAGAATCACCCAGAAAAAGTGGCTACAAGTCGTTCAGCAGCACTGTTTAATGACACTTCATTAACTCATTTTCGCAACATTCTCAAGAGCAGGCAAAAGCAATCGTCACTAGATAAATTTTTCATGAAAAAATCTGCGCCAAGTAAAGGTGCTGAAAGTGCAGCCAAAAAGGCAAGATCCGATGATTAGTGCTAGCCTACGTACGTAAAGTTAAACATAAGATAAGTTTAGAGTTAATGACAGTTTTAAGTTTAACAAGTTAACATTTAAGAAAGTGAATGTTTTTTTTTTAAATTTTCTAGTCATTCAACTGTGCAAGTGTTGTTTTGTTTATGCTGTTAACGAAGTGTTGTTTACGTAGCCTAAGTTCTGTGCAGTCAACTCGTCCTCCCTCCCCCTTGCCACCCAGTCGTCAGCCACCCAGGTAATATTCTGTACATATACCATTGCTTTACCTACATTTTATTTATATCTTTTCTGCATTTCTCATTTCATTATTTATTTTATTGTTTATGTATACGTGTTTCGTGTACATTTATTAATTCATAACATGTCTTTTTTAACATTTAGGGTAACTTTGGGACTTTATATAGGGTTAGAACCAATTAATTGGATTTACTTTATTTTATATGGGGAAAATTCGTTCGAGATACGAGTAGATCGACTTACGAGCTCGGGTCTGGAACGAATTAAACTCGTATCTCGAGGTTCCACTGTATACGTATATTTTTAGATATTTTTTCAAATTTTAGGTTAAAATTCTCATTTGCGCAATGTGTCCATCTCAGAATTTTAAGTATGTTGTGTAGAAATTGTAATATGTAAAATAAATAAATAAAAACTTCAATGCATGTCAAACTTTAAACACTAGTAGTAAATAAAACAGGCAAATGTGACATTTTTCAGTTAAAGAAATAAAATTAATAAGGGAAAGGAATTTGTCCAACACCAATTTCCTCATCCTCTGCAACAATTTTCAATCACTGTTTAAATCCAAAGGGAACTTAAAATTTCAAGGCATTTTCACAGTAAGGGAAGACATTGGCTGTGACACTCAAGATGGCAACCAGGTAAGCAGCTCCTCTCACATCTCTCTAGATAAAAGTTAAATGTTTGCTTATCACAATGTGTGCACAACTTTCTGGTATTCATTACCGATATATTAAGTTTCAAACTTAAAAAACAGTTTTTATTTTTGATTATGATATACTATATTAAGGTCTAAATGTAAACAGTGAATGAAAATTTACCTAGCCCTCATGGTGCCTCTACAGTTAGCAAAAAACTTTAAGGTCACTCATCCTCCGCAACGACATTCTCACTTACCGCTACAATCAAACGTCCGTTGCGGTGGAGAAATGCATTGTTTCGGTAATGAGAAATTAACTATGAAGCACTACACAGATGTTTAGTTCCTAATTGTCAAAACATACATTCTGTGGACAGAATTAGATGTCAGACCACATGGATACAAATTAAATTTTTTGTTGATATTAAATGTTTATTATAACATGCAATGCATATTTCCTTACAGACAGCTAGCAGTTGAGAAAAAAAAGGCAGCAGCAAAAGCTAGGTTGTCAAAGTTTAGGGAGAAGATTTACAGCAATCCTGAGCTACTTGAGGAGTACAGAAGAAAACAGAGACAGAGGTTAGGGGACAAAGTGATTATGGGAAATGACTATAACTGTCATTCAGAAAAAAACATTTTGTTCATTCCTATCATTTTCCATTTCCAGGTATCAGGAACATGCAGCATGACAAAAAGAAAACGCAATGAAGGGTAAACTCAGCTAAATACTACAGAAAAAAGAAACTACTTCAAAGTGAGACAGAAAATTCCTTTCCGCATGAGGAAATTAACAGTCAAGAACACAAAAAGTCTAACAGTGAAAATGCTGAAGAACATATGTCCTCAACAGAACACATCCCAGTCACATCACAGCTCACCATCAGTTCAACACCAACAACAGGAGAAAAATACTTATAACTGACTGGACCAGTGGGTGCATCCACTCCACATACAACAACCCCAGAAACAAGGAAAAAAGAAAGAAGAGTAAAGCTTGTAAGCAAATTAAGGTCAAAATTAAGATATACTGAAGAGAAACTTAAGGAAAAGTCAAAAGAATTACAAAATCTCAACAAAAGAATTAAAAGACTGGAAGCAAGGAAGAAGACCATGAACAGGCCAACTATTAATGTGCAAATGGCCAGGAAAACCAGAAAGGATCTCCCAACAATTCCTAACAACAGTAAGAGAATGCAAATGACAAAACTTGTAAGCCATTTTCTGCACCAAGACAATGTCTCGACTGTTGTCAATGGCAAAGCTGGAGAGATTAGGCGAAAAGGACAAATCTACAGAAAAAGAACTCTGTCTGACACCATGGGCAATCTTCATAGAAGATTTTGTGCAGAGAACCCAGAGCAATTTGTGTCCAAAGCTCAGTTCTTCAAATTGAGGCCATTTTGGATAGTTAGGCCCAAAGTCACAGACAGGGACACATGCGCATGCAAAATGCATGAGAACTTTGCCCTAAAAATTAAAAAGTTGCAGCAACTTGGGGTCATCAAAACAGCAAACACGAAAGACATTGTAGAGTCCATTGTGTGTGACACAAACAGCATGTCCTGCATGTATAACCGTTGTCCACACTGCAAAGAAAAGATATTTCCCACGTCACTGGATCCTTTGACCCAAGGAAATATTGTCACATGGCAGGAGTGGGTGAAAAGGTCTCTTACCTAAACTCTTACTCTATACCTAAAAATGTAATGACATGCTTAATGGACAGGTAATGTGAGCCAGTTATAATAATGTGTTGTTCAACCTAAACGGGCATTGGGAGGAAACATTAAAAACTTTTTACATTTTTCTTTTTAAAAAAAAAAACAAAAAAACAGATTGCTGATGAACAATATGAAGTGGACACCGCTTCTTTGTCCTGAACATCCAATTTCCTGGAGAGAAGGTCTGGTACAATAACATACGTGATATCATTCCAGAACCACTTCCTGTCACCTCCTCAGCTAGACACTTCTGTGTTTTGTCTGACATATGGGCAAAACACAGAAAAGTTAGACATAAATGACTGAGATAAAAACATTTTGATGGGTCATAGCAGGCCTACACTACTGGTCTTACGAGACTGAATGGCCATTCTTTTGATTAGTGCCTGTATTGTCATGATTCTATGGAGTCTCTCAGACGTTTTTGTTTGAAATTTGTTGGACAGTTTCTGGTAGTTCATTGTATTTAAGCTGTTTTATTGTTGATGGTGCTATAGCCTACAAAAAAAAAATGCTTCTTTTTATGACCACATGTTTGTAGGTTAAATTTTCTTAGAAAATATGAAATGTTCATGAAAAATAAACATACTTTTTCATAATGGCGTATATTGTTAAATGTGCAAGCTAAGAAGAAAAGTAATCTGAACCTTTGCTTAACTTGCTCAATCTCATTTCCGAAAATTTCAACCTAATTTCCGAAACATCATTCTCGTTACTGAAATCGTTGTTTATTTACAAATTAATTATCAGATAGTCATATTTTGTTTCAAGTTCTATTTAGATAATTCATAAAACTTTTTATTTAATCTCTGTTTATTAAAAAAAAAATTTCAGTTGAATATTCTAAAAAAACAAGTCATAAATCATGCAGTATGTTGCGGTAATGAGAGAAATTAAGAATATTTTAAGAATAATGAATATATAAAATTAACACTCTACATTGATTTATGGGGGCGGCACGGTGGCGCAGCAGGTAGTGTCGCAGTCACACAGCTCCAGGGGCCTGGAGGTTGTGGGTTCGATTCCCGCTCCGGGTGACTGTCTGTGAGGAGTTGGTGTGTTCTCCCCGTGTCCGTGTGGGTTTCCTCCGGGTGCTCCGGTTTCCTCCCACAGTCCAAAAACACACGTTGCAGGTGGATTGGCGACTCGAAAGTGTCCGTGTCCGTGTGTGTGAGTGAATGTGTGTGTGTGTGTCTGTGTTGCCCTGTGAAGGACTGGCGTCCCCTCCAGGGTGTATTCCCGCCTTGCGCCCAATGATTCCAGGTAGGCTCTGGACCCCCCGCGACCCTAAATTGGATAAGCGGTTACAGATAATGGATGGATGGATGGATTGATTTATGGAGCTCAGTACATAAGTGTTGTTAATCTACTTTCAAAAGTGCAAAAAAAAAAATTCTTTAATCATATATGTGATGTAATGTCACATTGCGGTAATGATAATTTTTTGTGGACTTCATCTTTCAAACGCAAATATATATGCAAAAAGAATCCAACAAATATTCTGAAATTAATATTCACATAAAGTTTAGACCTTAATCTAAAATCATCAAAAGGAACTTTACCCTTAAATGCCTTTTGAAAATTTCCATGTTGGATGCCCTTTGAAACAGAATTTCGTGAGAATGACCCACACACGTGTATATATATATATATATATATATATATATATATATATATATATATATATATATATATATATATATATATATATATATATATATATATAGGAGACTGCAATTTGTAACATAGTCGCATATTTTTAACATTTTATGTGACAATATCACAATCTTAAGTGTATGGGTAATTACCATACAAACATACAAACAAAACTCTTCCTCATTACAGGCATAATTACTCATATAACATAGAAAAAGGCATAATGCAAAATACATAACATAGGTTGTTATTCCAACAAAGGCATTAAGTAATTTAATATACTATTTCTCCTAAGCAATGCTTATTATTGGTGTCCTATTTTAGCTTTAACACTAGCAAGAACATTTCTTTCACTTAATGTTATTTTGACTAATTTTCAAAAGGCTAATACTGAAAAGGACATTTCTCTAGCCATTATTTGCTTAGATATTTTAGCAAATAATTAATTAGTAAGGTTATATTTTCCGTAAATAAAAATAAGACAGTGTTATTAACGGATGGTAATGATGCCTGTAATGAGGAAGAGTGTCCGTGTCGGTTTGTATGGTAATTACCTATACTTATAATTGTGATATTGTCTCATAAAATGTCGAAAATATGTGACTATATCACGAATTGCAGTCCCATATATATGTGACTATATCACTAAGAGGTGTGAGACTGGGTTGTTCGCCCATTAGGTAACGGCTAAAGCTTTGACAACATACTCAAACAAAGTGCTTTAAACACATTAAACATACATGACGTTGAAGAGAAATAATGTTATGTGTATTTTTAGCTCTATAAATGCTATTATTTTCTCTCCCCTTTATTTTTCAGTTAAAACTTTGGTTTTGTTAGTGAGCTTACATTTGCTAGCACTTAAATGGCTGCGTTACTGCACAGACAAACCCAAAAGTCATGATTTTATTGGAACATACCTCAATAAACAATCATTTCTGACACTTAATTAGAAGCACACACTTTAAATTTGTAACACAGCTGCTCTGTCTGTTGTCCTCTAGTGCTCACAGTCAAACTGAGAAAAAGGGCGGGACCACATGGACCACTTGGTTGAACACACAGTAATTCCACATCCGGGTCACTTTAACCCAAACAATGGGTTATATAGAGTCAGAGAGAAATAAATAACCCAACAAAACTACCCAACTCACTCAACCCAGCAGTTTCATAGAAAAAACAACCCAGCATATTTTAGAGTGTATGCAGTATATTTTATCTTGATTTGCCTGTGTTGCCCCCCTAAGACTCACCTCAGGGAGCATGTGATTAGAGATAAAGTATAAAGAGAGCACACATGTTGAGCTGATGTAAACTTCACAGCAAGAGGATTTATTCTTCCAACATGAGTTCAGACTTTCAATTACCTAGCACTTATCTCAAATTCTATTCATGTTAGTCGGCCTCAGTCCAGCACAATAATGGCCGAAGCTTTTATAAGCTGTAATAGTCATGACTCCAAGAACAAACCAATATGTATCAGGTATAGTGATCAACCAACACATCTTATATTTCCTATATATTCTCTTGCCTTGTATAGAACCTAAAATAAAATACCCTTTTAAATCATGTACTCCCAATGCATCAAACTGTTTTCATTTGATTCATGTTTGGTTTTACATTTTTACATAAAATCAATAACTGACTTTAACATGTCTTAAAAGTTTTTTAGTTTCTAACGTACAAATATTTACATTTTTATATATACATGCATATCATGAACCATGAAATAATATTTATCAACTCATAAATTACAAGTATTTTCTAAATGGCATCTCTTACCAAATGACTTCAATTTATCTGCCATATACAGTATTGAATATACTGGACTCCAATAACATTTTCTGGTGATGGGAAATAACCCAAAATATATACATCTAGTAACAATAACCAGTAAATGTCATTTTAGATGAAAATGTCTGATAGATGAATTATTTAATACTCAAAAGGTCCCTTTATCCCTTGACTGGTTTAGACTAACTTGTCTCACCATGTATTCCTATGCACTACCGCTAGCATTAGCAGGTTAGCTCACACTTACTTACTACATACACAATATTTATCACAAAAACCTTTTCACCTTTCACCAGCTGCAACTACCTAATTAGTGACATCTTGTATTAAAAAAAACATCATGTATACTTGATTTTCATGTTTTTACCAACCTGAGATAAAGAATAAAAAGAGCACACGTATCGAGCTGAAGTAAAATTCACAACAAGAGGATTTATTCTTCCTCCGTGGTGCGCAGTTCTATTCTCTATCATTTGCGTATCATACGCCCCCCTTTGGCAGACATAGGTAATAGCCTTTACTCCTTTCGAGTTAACTGAAACCAATTGAATATTTATACTGAAAAGAAGACAGGTAAATAACAAAACAATATTTTGATGTGTCTGTTTTTTTCTCTTTTTTTTCCTTTTTTTTCCAGTTACTTCTGAGCCTCTACACCTGTGCGGTATTCCCCATCTTCATTCTGATCATTTCAGGCTCTCTGAAATGCACTTGTTTTAAAACTTGTTATTGACATGGCCAAGATAAGAAAACACACCTCTACCAAATTCATATTTTTCTAAATTTAGTCATTTATTATATAAACACCTAAGAAACTATTCCAATATTTCCAGAAGGCCCCATATGTCTGTATACACTGCTACATCATCCAAGTGTCACACCCTTGTCCTGTCGTGTCTGTTGTCCCTTCCATGTTCTCACTTGGCACATGGCTCTTGCTATTGTCCATGTCTCCACCCATGTCCCGCCTTTCTCCCTCCTCCTTGTCAGTATCATTTGTTATCCTGCCCCCTCGTTATCAGTCCCGGTGTCCCTTGTCTGTGGTGTTCATTTAAGTTCCCTTGTCTCTGTGCTTCTTGGTTGGACATTCCACCTTTAGTTTGCTTTCTACTTTCGTTTTGCTTTCTCCAGTCTGTCTGTCTGTCTTGTCTTGTCTGTTACTCATTCCCTTTAAGTCAGTGTTTGTATCTCTCTTGTCTCAAGTCTGTCTGTGTTCAGGTTAGTCTGTTCAGCTTTCTTTGTCTGTATAGTTCCCTCTGTTTATGTTTGTCTGTTTAGCTTTCTGTGTTCAAGTTTATTCTGTTTAGCTTCTTTGTCTAGGCCCCTGTTAAGCTCTCCATGTATTGTCCTTCTGTCGAAGTGTCTCTGTCCAGGTCATTTGGTTCAAGTCTCTCTGTCTTGGTCTTTCTTTGCTTCAGTATCCGATCTCATTATCCTAGTCTGTCTGTTTTTTGTTTTTTTTATCTTTTGTAGAAATAAAAGTATTCTGAGTTTTAGCAAGTGCATCCGCCTCCATCAGTCTGCCCCGTGTTCCTGACACCAAGTAAGCCGCATAATTAGGTACATCACCTTTTACACAATCCGTTAATCTCTGAAAAGTAGCAAGTGCCAACTGATTTCCATAGCCTAGAACAGAGTATTGCATGAAAGCATTTAGTTGCTGATATCATATTTCTTGTTTTAAAATGACATGTTTAACTAGATTTACTCTGTATGGTCTCTGCTTAATGGGACGGTGACCAACATCAATGACATGCTGGATTACAGAGCAATCAATCAATTTGTAAATCAATATATCAATCAATCAAAACAATTTGTGATGGGGCAAGGTAGCCTGTCACCAGTATGAATATTTTATACAATTACAGTCATAAGAGTATGGCACAGGTTTTATATATTTATCTTTGAGTTTGTCTGTGTAAGGTTATACGAGACAACTGGAAGGTAAAGGGAACTGGGACAGATCCACCTTCAGCAAATGAAAGGGTCCTCTGTGTCCTTGCGGGTAAAACCTAAAAATTAAAAAAGTAGAAGTAGAGAAGTAAAAATGTGAGAATACTTACTGGTAATACATAGAGAGGTGTCATGCTAATTTAATAGTGCTATATGTGTGTGCATATGTGTATGTAGATGTTTGAGTGGGAATAACATCATGGCACATCAGCCCTCTTTGGAGGTATTGATTCATTGTAGGTATTGATTGGAGGTATATTAGTGATGTATGAGTCTGAGGAAGGAGAAGGTTTTATCCCTTCATTTTTGCTTCTAATTTTTGTGTGCCTGTCGGAAATAATTCACCTGAGCACTTGAATCCTTTTTCCTTGTAACCACATCCACGCACACAGTACTCAGACACGATCGCATGGAAAACCCCATTTTAGGTGGTGGCAACGTTACAAATGGTAGCAGTATGGAGTACAGAGGAACTTTTTAAACTGCAATAGTTGCGTGCAAAACATGCTTGTGTTAAAAGAGCTCTCCTCCAGAAATTTGAGATTATTACTGAGACATAAACAGAGGTTCCATAGTGACACAGTGGGAGAGGATGAAACTCCATGGAAACTGTAAGTCAGGATTAAAGGGCTTTCTGAAAAAATGGATGTTACCAAACACCAAGTTCAAAGAATAAATGGGAGAAGTGATTATTTTAGAACAGTTTTTAAAAAAGATTAACCCAGATCTGAGGACCTAGATACTGGAATGGAGCCCAGCATCAGCAGATGAAGTGGTTAAATTGGCAGAGGCCTATGCCACAGTGCAGAGGGAACCTTCCAGTTTGGAAGAACCAACAGCAAATGCCAGCAGTTCAAAAAGTCCAAGCAGGAGCAGAGACAAGCTAAGGTGCATGGCACCAAAGTAGATGAGCCAATCACAGAAGCAGACTGGAGCCTAGAAGTAACCAACCTAAACTTCCAGAGCTGCAGAAAAGTGATTCAACCTTACAGCCATTATTCCTTAAATTAGAGCAGTGTATGCTAGACAAAGAGTGCTTGATTGTCATTAAAGATCATATTTTGTGTAGGCTGAAAGGGAGCAGGAACAGCTTATAGTTCCTAAAAATCTGAGATTAATTTTTAAAAATGGGTCATTCGGAACAGTGGGCAGGCCATATAGGAAAAGCCAAACATTAAACTGAATTTCCGTCAGGTTTAATTGGCCTTGATATTGTGTGCTCCTCTGTGTAAGTTAACTGCTCCTCTGAAAACATCAGAAAGAGTCCCTTTGATTAATCTGACAGCAGTTGATAAACCTTTTTCACATATCACAACAGATATTGTAGGTCCTTTGCTACATAGTCATTCACGTTGTGTGAGTAAACAACCCGTTATCCAGACGCATTTGCTTTGCTTAAAATAAAGACCAGACAAGTGGTAAAATGCTGTTATTCAGCTAATCTGAGAAATTTTAATAGATCAGGGCACAAATTACATCAAAACAGCTTAAAAATATTTTTAGCTTGTTGGGTATCAAGGGCTTAAACACCCTCAAACTGACAATCTCATGGAACAATATAACAAGTTATTGAAGTCAATGCTGAGGCACTGGGACACATGGCTGCCTTATATCTTGCTTGCTTACCGGGAAGTAATGCAAGTATCTGTAGGATTTTCTTCGTTCCAGCTACTGTACTGGTCCATTGGGCATACTGAAAGAAACATGGAAAGGACAGGGATCAGAGTCCATCCATCCATTATCTGTAACTGCTTATCCAATTTAGGGTCGCGGGGGGTCCAGAGCCTACATGGAATCATCGGGCGCAAGGCGGGAATACACCCTGGAGGGGACGCCAGTCCTTCACAGGGCAACACAGACACACACACATTCACTCACACCTACGAGTCGCCAATCCACCTGCAACGTGTGTTTTTGGACTGTGGGAGGACACCGGAGCACCCGGAGGAAACCCACGCGGACACGGGGAGAACACACCAACTCCTCACAGACAGTCACCCGGAGCGGGAATCGATCCCACAACCTCCACCAAGCAGAGATCCCACAAGCTGTGTGACTGCGACACTACCTGCTGCGCCACCGTGCCGCCCGGGATCAGAGTCGCAGCTGAATATCCTTTCCTACATGCTCAAGATGAGTGAGAAACTAGCAAGTATGACACAGCTGGACCGTAAAAACCTGGAGCAAGCTCAATGTCAATAAAAGAGCTGGTATGACAAATCATCAAGAAATCGGACATTGAAACCGGGTGACAAAGCGCCGGTGTTACCAACATAGCACACAAGTCTGCTAGTGAAATGGCATGGGCATGGGAGGTATTGAAAAGGGTGAACAAGACAAAAAAAAATCAAATCATGCTTTTTATATAAATATGCTGCAACAGTGGCAAGAAAGGGCCAATATAAAGCTGTGGATGAAAGCAGTTGGTGAAGAGGAAGAATGCAAGAAGCAGTACTTCCCATATACTGGTAACCAAGCAGAGTCACTAGACTTGGACCACCTCCCACCATTAAGAGGAGACGAGCTTCATAACATCATACCAGTGGGTCTGTCCAGTTAAGAGCCAGGAAGCACCATGAGGATTGAGCATTCTATCCGTCAACTGAAAGATGAGCCCATTAGGCAGAACAATTTTCATGTGCCAGCCTGATTGATTCCTGACTTGAAGGTGGAAGTGGAGAAAATGCTTTCTGCAGGAATCATTGAGCCATCAAAGAGTCAATTGTGCAGCCCAGTGGTCCTAGTCTCAAAAAAGAACGGTGAGCTGTGCTGCTGAGCCAAAGGAACTGCTGCCTACCTATGATTTTGTGGGGAGGTGTCATCCGGCCACAAGTGGAGAAAATACAGGCCGTTAGGAACAGCCTAATACCTACTAGCAAAAAGTGGGTTAGGTCATTTTTAGGGCTGGTAGGTTGCTATAGACATTTTGACCCTAACTTCCCAAGTCATGCATCCCAAGCGAGTTGACCCATATAGACAAGCCTCAGAGAGTCAAGTGGACAGAGGAGTGCAATGTAGATTTTAGTGACCATAAAGACTCTTTGTGCTCATAACCAATTCTGATGAGTACAGATTTTAGCCAATCCTTTACTGTACAAACAGCATCAGCAAGTGGAATGGTTGCGGTCTTGCTTCAGGGTAATGAAAATGACCACAAGCCCATACTCCATATTAGAAGGAAAGTTTTCCCAAGAGAGCATAATTATTCCACAGTTGAGAAGGAGGCTCTTGTGGTTAAGTGAGCTTTGGACTCTTTGAAATATTACCTGATGGGTCACAACTTTGCTTTAGAGACTGATCATCATGCACTTCAATGGATGCAGCAGACGCAGAACTGTAATGTCAGGATTAGACACTGGTATTTGTTGTTGCAGCCTTTTTTTTGGTTCCAGGTTCGCTACCATAAAGGAAAGGACAATGTGACAGCCAATAACCTCTCACATCGTGAGGATAGTGACTGACGTAAGGAGGGTGGTGTGTAATGGGGCAAGGTAGCCCATCACTAGTATGAATATTCAACACAATTACAATTATGTACAGTTATAGGGTTATAGGACAAAAGGGAAGTAAAGGGAACTGGGACAGCTTATTCCTGTTGAGAGGAATCACCTACAGTAAATGAAAGGGTCCTCTGTGTCCTTGGGGGTAAAACCTGAAAATAAAAGAGAAGTAAAAATATGAGAATACTTACCGGTAATGCATAGAAAGAAATTGTGATAATTTAATAGCGCTATATGTGTGTATATGTGTATGTAGATGTGTTTGAGTGGGAATAACTTTATGGGACATCAGCCCTCTTTGGTCCCATGGAAATATATTTGGAAATATAGAAAATTGAAAAGTGTCCACAATTTTTAAAGCACTTTTTACACTCAATTCACTATTACACTACAATTAAGAAATTTTACACTTATGTCTGAACAGACACCAAACCCCTTCAATGGCTTGAAAAAGATGCCCGCCGGCAGGCCAAAAAACACTCATTGTTTATATCTGTCAGTAAATCTCAAGTATTACAGGTCCAAAATCGACAGTCAAGGAATGTTGTTATGAAATAATATTAGAGACAGTACAGATATACAGATATTCAGATTCAGATCCTGACAATTGCAAGAAGTCCTCGATTTTAGGGTGATCATAAACTATTACCTTTTCAGATTCTCCTGTAGTGTTGGGAGTCTAAAATCCAATATTAACTCCACCAATCTTTTACCAGGGCTAATCCGATTGTGAGTCATAAATATAAAACTCAGTATCCTGTAGTGTGCAATAGGTGTCAATTCTTGGGTGTGAAATGCCACGTTAATGTCATGCCTGAAAGATGATATACCAATGATCAAACTGGGATTATTTCTCCACCATCCATCCTAGTTTGTTTACACCCAGGCTGTGTGTGAAACAAGCAGAGTCCTGTTACTGAGGCAATATTCTGAGAGAGGAAAGTGCAGAGTCATGTCAGTTTTTAAAGCTTGTTTAAAATGCTACCTGTTTTTGCTCCAAATTTGTAATTATTCTTGTGAAGGAGTGTTGGTGTACCAACAAGGTACCTGTCAAGCTAAAGAAAGAGTCTTAAAAAGTTGGCTTTTCAGACTCCGACAGAAACTGAAGGGCCAAGCAGATTGCAGCTTCAGCTGTCACAGAAGGAAAAACTCGATTGTGGGATGAGTTTGGTGATGACATGGAAAACGATTTTTGGTTGGCTCCAAGAAGATTTTGGCAAACCATCAGATGACTCAGGAGGGAAAGCAGTTTTAAAAGCAAGGTGTATGTAGAAGAGGGTCCAGCTGATTGTTGAATCCCAGATACAGGAGGAACAATACAGATTCCATCCTGATCATGGAACACTGGACCAGCTTTTCACCCTCACTAGGATCCTGGAGGGTGCATGGGAATTGGCAATTCAGTCTATGTCCCAACCCTCACTTATGGTCATGAACTTTAGGTAATGACCAAAGGAATGAGATTGTGGGTATGAGATGCTGAAACGAGTTTCCTCCAGTAGATGTTTCAACTCCCCCTTAGAGATCCATCCCCATAGAGATCCCTTAGACATCCAGGAGAAACTCTGAGTGGAACCGCTGCTCCTCCATGTCGAGAGGAGCCAGTTGAGGTTGTTCAGGCATCTGGTCCCAATGCCTCCCTAGTGAGGTGTTTCAGGCATGTACAACAGGGAGGAGACCCTGGAGAAGACCCAGCATACACCAGAGAGATTGTGTCTAGGGATTGGCTAGGGAGAGGGAGGTCTGGGTTTCTTTACACTGACTGCTTCCCCTGTGACCCAGACCAAGAAAACCAGTAGACAATGAATGGATGGATGGAATAATAATGGAAAATATTGATCAATGGGTGTTGGTAAAAAAAAATAAACAAAATGTCATTAAAATGTCTTCCAGGAAAGTTCTTAATGCTCAATAAGAAATCTTTTTGTGGGGATAGCCCCAACCCCTGAAAATGAAAACAGTCCAGCAGCCCTGGAGTGTTTTTCCCAAAAGAGTTACTAGATTTTGCTAAGAGCTACAGGGCACTAGGTGGCACTATGATCTTCAGGGCAAGAGGTGACCCCTGCTAGTGGCACTAAAATCTCAAAGGCCTTGTGTGGCAACAAAGCAGGGCACTAGATAATTCTTGCCCTAACAAGGTGACACTCAAGATGGTTTCCAATGCCACTGTTAGCAATACAATCATTTTAATGGTACTGCTCAATATATTTTATTATAAATTTCGAGTCAACAATTTGTCAAGATAAGTGTGGTTTTGATGAAAGTGCTTAAAAATAGGCACATCAGAAATAACATAATAGGTTAAGCCAAGGGCGTAGATCTGAAGCAAGTCCTGCCAACACTTGCCAATCCATCACCACTAGGATATGTGTTTGTTTGCTGACAGAGCAAGAGAAATTAATGTGTTACATGCCTGGAAGACTTGAGTGGGAAAAATGGCAAAGAGAAGAAAGAAAAACTGATGAAAGCATCACCCCCTCTTTCTATTTTGATAAATATGTATGTGGCGCTGTGTAACACTAACAAGTATGCTATTGCCTCCTAACATGAACTTAATATTCACTTCTCCAGTCTTGTTCAAACCTCACAGATTGCTAATGGGGGTGACAGGATGTTATCCCTCAATAGCTGCCTGATCAGACAAGCTCTCCTCATCAGTAACATTTATCTGTAAGAATATCTGCCTACAAAGCGAGTGCTAATCAGTGGATCAATGTCAGCTTATCTCTTTACTTTTTTCCTTTAAGAGGCTGTATTTGAAATGTTGGAAAAAAGAGGGCAGTGGATGATGGAGATGTTAGGATGTGAGCTACAGAAAGCATCTGTAGAAACACAGGTCTAGTTAAACAGTAAATAAATACAACCAAAATACTTGGAAATTTTTAAAATAAAACTATCCATCCATCCATTATCTGTAACCGCTTATCCAATTCAGGGTCACGGTGGGTCCAGAGCCTACCTGGAATCATTGGGCGCAAGGTGGGATTACACCCTGGAGGGGGCGCCAGTCCTTCACAGGGTAACACACACACTCACACATTCACTCACACCTACGGTCACTTTTGAGTCGCCAATCAACCTATCAATGTGTGTTTTTGGACTGTGGAAGGAAACTGGAGCACCCGGGGGAAACCCACGAGGACACGGGGGGAGCACACCCACTCCTCACAGACAGTCACCCGGAGCAGGAATCAAACCCACAACCTCCAGGTCCCTGGAGCTGTGTGACTGCGACACTACCTGCTGCGCCACCGTGCCGCTCTACATATAAATATATTTCCAGTTTTCACTGACCAACTTGAATGTATGTTGTAAATACAAGTATAAACTTATTTAGAAATGGATATCTACAACACAGTCCAAATAGTTGGGACAGAACCATAATGAAATGTTAATAGTAAAGTTACGCCCATTTGAAAGATTCTATTATGAGAATGAGAATATAAAAGAACATGCAACAGAGACTCTTTGAAAGCAAAGGAGGAATTGTGGCCTAACCACTTCATGCTAAATTTGAGAGATTAGTCCAATAGCACAAAGAGAACATTTCTCCACATATGATTGCAACGGTTCATTCATTCATTCATTGTCTGTAACCGCTTATCCATTTCAGGGTCACGGTGGGTCTGGAGCATTCCCAAAATCACTGGGTGCAAGGCGGGAACACATCCTGGAGGGGGTGCCCATCCATCACAGGGTGACACATACCCAAATATTCAAACCTATGTAGTTTTTAGGCCATAGGAGAAAACCTGAACACCCAGAAAAAACCCAAGCAGACACGAAGAACACATAAATCCCCTCACAGTCACCCGGAGCGGGTTCAAACCCACAACCTCAGGAGCTGTGTGAAACTACTTGTTGTGCCACCATGCATGATTGCAAACATATTACTGTAAAAATATTCAGGAAATCTGGGGAAATCCACTGCTGTGTCACACCCTCGTCCTGTCGTGTCTGTTTTCCCTGCCATGTGCTCTGTTCGCACATGGCTCTGTTGTCTGTCTCCGCCTCTTTGTCTGTGTCTCATTTGTTGCCCTGCCCTCTCATTATCATGTCTCAGGTGCGTCTCGTCTGTGTTTAGTATTTAAGTGCCCTTGTATCACTTCCTCTTATTTGTTCTTGTACTGTTTCAGTCCATGTTATCAAGTCTGTCATGTTATCAAGTCTGTCTGTCGCCACTGATTCTCCGTCATTGTTTTCCATGTCGTTGTTTTGTTTCGTTTCCAAGTCTAGTCTGTCTCTGCTGTTCTTCATTTCATTTCCTTCGTCTTGATTTGTTTTTCAGGCATCGTGTTTCCTTTCTTTTGTAGTCTGTTTTGTATAGTTCTGTTTTGTTTAATTAAAAGTTTGTTGTGTTTTAGCGTGTGCGTCCGCCTCCGTCGGTCTGCCCTCCGCGAGTCCCTGACAGAATGACCGACCATTTAAAGGACGCAGCTAGCACAGAGAATCCGTTTAACAGGGCTGTGAAATGGAGTAGCTGGCTCCGGCAGATACATGCCAGTGTAGCTCAGCGCCTTCAGGAGGAGTCGACTTATGGACAGAGTGACTACTCCAGCGTGAATCGAAGGAGCCGACGAAAGAAGCGTGCTGGAGTCTACCCCTCACTGGTGGATTACCCCCTCAGGTCCGGGGAATTTTTTTTTGGGGGGGAGGGGGCTGGCGTTAAGGGTAGGAGCTGTTAGCCTCCAACCTTAGGACAACGGAGGTGAGGCTAACAGGGGCGCACCTCTGGGGGATCCATGGTTGAAGAAATCCCTCAAGAGTGCACCATCAGACCCCCTAAACCCTTAAGAGCGCTAGTACAGGACGTCGTGGCAGGGCCCCCTGCCTCTTTGGACGTCGTGGCAGGGCCCCCTGCCTCCGTGGACGTCGTTGCAGGGCCCCCTGCCTTCGTGGACGTCGTTGCAGGGCCCCCTGCCTCTGTGGACGTCGCTGCAATCCCTCCTGACCTCCAGGAGAAGCTTGCAAGCCTCTTGGCACGTCTGGAGGTCTCCGCGAAGGCTTCACCAGCCGCTCCTGTCCCAGCGAAGGCTCCGTCCCTCGGCGCTTCTGCACCTGTGACTGTGGCCCCGGCCGCTCCAGGTCGTGTCCGTAGGTCGGCCCCAAGGACTTCGGGGCCGATCCCCAGAACTGTGCCCAGGCTGGTTCCTCAGACTTCCCCACATACATTTGCCAGTCCTGGGCATCTCCCAGTTGTTTTGATTCCCATGTCTGTTCCTGTCCTGGTTCCTGTCTCTGTCCTGGTCCCTGTACCTTTGTCTGCTTTTGTCTCTGTTCCTGTCCCTGTCACTGTGTTCGTTTCTGTCCCCGTTGTAGTGGATGTTGGTCATACACCCCGATACATATATATATAATTTTATAATTTGTTTTATAGCCTTGACCTTATTCAAACTCCTCCAACCTCTGATATTTGACTTAATGATATTAATTAAGATTTATAATTGGTTTAAGCAATTAAAACATTAATAATTAGTTTGAGAATGAATAATAATCATGCTAAATGAGTTCTTCAGGATTTTCAGAAATTCTAATGAATAAATTGCAAACACTGTGACTTCAAATAATGAGAGTTTTATTAATAAAAAGAAGATATTTAGTTAACATAGCACAACCTTGTAATCTCACGGTGTCCGGCAGGGGGAACTGATTTTGACCTTAAGGTGGGCTAGGCACTTCTAACTTGTGACTAAGGTTACTAACTAAGGTTTAATTAATACAGAATTTATCAAGAACTTAATTCGGTGTTCAGCTCTGGAAGTGCATAAGTTTAGCTTACTTTTCGTCGGTTTTTCACCACTCGTTTGGATGCAGAGGCTCTTTGGAATCCTGGGAATGGAGGCGTCTCACTTAGTCTCGCGGTTCTTACCGCAGAAGCGTCCAGGCTGGTTTAGCGTGGAGGTCTTTCTTGTTGATTGAGTTGTCTCGGGCGTACCCGGAGTGTGATGACGCAGGCGGCAGGATCCTCTCTTCGGCCTTCGGTCCGGAGTGGGAGAGTCCAAAATATGGACGTTTAGACGAAAGTTCGCTGGTTGCTGCAGCTCCAGAACTGAAAAACCGCTTCAATAAACTCACTTATTCTAAGACTCTATGGTACCTCGGCAGTGTTTCCTTATTCTGGCCACGAATAAGTTCCCCTGCTTCGATTAGTCGTGAGATTAAACTCAGGTAGGTAATAAACATAAACAAGATTAAAAGAAAAGAAAGATATTCAAATTATTCGACTTATTAGTTAAACTTCATACTCTTAGCTAATTTCGAGACGTCTCTCGTAAGCTTTTCTGAAGTCTCTGAGAGGGTTCCTTTGTTTCGTTGTCGGCGTGGAAGAGACAGCGTTTTTTTGTTGTTTAAGGTTTCTCGGATCTCCTCGTGGTCCTCTCTTTTTTAGTGGTCCGTTACTTTGTAGAGTCCTCGCGACTCTTCAAACTTCGAACTCATTGTCTGTCTTGCTGTTTGGCCTTTTCAAGGCTGGCGCGGTCACGCCCTAATGGGAGGCGTCCTCTTTCTGATTGGACGCGAGTCCAGACTCACGTGACTCTCGTGAGGGAGAGAGAGAGAGAGAGTAGGAGGAGGGGGTTTGAATCTGTGATTCATACATAAGGAATATGAGTTTCTCGTATCAAAATTCTTATACCTGTTATCAACCTATAACAATGAGTACATTGGACTATTAATATCAGACATTTACATAAGGTCCCATCTTGAGTACATTGTTCACGTCCAATTCGTGATGATACGCTGAAAAATAAAACATTAATCCATTTTCTCTCATTCAGAGACAAACTGATCTTTGTAATAGAAACAATCGGCACTATACATCATTTCATTAGGAGGTAGGCATTCATCTGAGGGTACAGAAAGTGACATTAATACATTCGTTTATATACAAATAATTCAGAGTTCGATTATTTTCGCTATTGTTTTCCGGCGACTCTGAGCGAGGCGTAGTTTCGCCAGTGTCCATTCGGTGTCGCTGTTGATCCGTGCTTTTGGTTGGTGATTCACGGGAGTTCACTCGAGGTCACTTTGGTTTGAACATCTGTTGATCCCCGTGAAAGATAAGGGATATTGAGGCGCCACTTTGTCATAGGCGGCCGTAAAAGCTCTCTTCTTTGTTTGAAGTTCCTGTCTCTCTAAAAGCATCATAAAAGTTATCTCGAGTTCCTGAAGAGGTTAGGGGATCCAGATGCCATATGTTACGTTAAAGGGTTCTTTGATGCTCTTAGCTTATGAGTGTGCGTGTGTGGGGGCTTTGCACCCGTTGTTCAAACAGTCCTGTGGAATGTTGACTTCGGGACCAGACGAAGGTCCTGGTCAGAGTGAGAAAGGTTTAATTTAAAACCTTTCATTTCATTATTCCTTCATTGTCCAATATTCATATTTGGTCCATACTCCACTACATTCCCCCCTTTCTTTTCAGTTTTATGGTTCTGCAGGGAGCATGGAGCTGAAAAGAAACTTTGCTGTGGAGGAAGGTGAGATCAGCAAGCATATTCAAACACATTTCCAGAGCTGATGTATTACTATTAGTGTATGGGTGCATATGGAATGTGTATGTTTGCAGGCTGAAGGGATCCTAATTATTTAGGGGCAGGTCTTGTTCAAACGCAACCTCGAGAGCTGATTCTTCGACATGGCCTTCGGCTTCATATCTAAAACTTGGGGGTTCACCTCTCTGGGCTCTCTTATGTCTAACGAATTTGACCATTTTATTAGACCAAGTTTCTAACCTGCTCTGGAGGGCTCGAGTGCGTTTGAAATAGAACCAAGCTATACCAAAGGTCAAAAGATATCCTAATCCTACCAGGGTAACTAGTAAGGTGTCCGGGGTGGACCATGCATAGGTGACAGGCTGAACTGGCCATAGGGGTTGAGACGATAGTTCTCTAAGAGTGTTATCTATGGGGGTTAGGTCAATGACTTGGGTTCCCTCATATTCTAGGCGAGTTAGTGTTTTAGTATCTAGCTCGATGGTGTGTTTGGAGAAGAACTCTGAGATTTCTACGTCGCTCTCATATTGGTCAGGGTTTAGGTGATACAGGGCCAGGTCTCCTACATGTAAGATTGCGTTTACGGGGACGTCTACCCAGAAGGTTTGGCTAGGAAGGAGTACCCTTTCTGAGGTGTCATGTTGATCATAGGTTAGTAGGGCCTCTCTAAAGGGGGTGTTAACCAACCAACGATTTCCAACAATTTCAGCTTGAGTACTGGTTACCAAACGTCGGGGCGTGACGACTACCGGGCATTGAGTATTACTCATCATAGGCTTAAGGCCACAGATCCCATTTGCGCTGTCACGAATGAAAGGTTTGCTAGGGCACAAGTAGTGAATGTCTTTAGTGAGTGTGCACATAAGCAAATTGGGTACCAGATATAGGTCAGGGTTATCGTCTTGGTATGCTACAAGAGATGTTGTTTTCACACGAACGTAGGCAGAATCTTGCCAGAAACCAACGTTGAAAACATCTTTCAAACGGTATATGTTTTCAGGCGCCATTATGGGAAGGTTAATAATGAATGCTAATTCTCGGTCTTGAGGATTAACATAAATTGGGATGGCGCTACCTAAGGTATAGGCTAGGTGGGCCTGGAGATCAGTAACTACTTCTCGAGTTGCTGTGGATAAAATCTCCTGTACTAAGGATAGGGGCACCAAGTAGGGAGGGATTCTCCCCATGGCTAGGCTATCTACAGAGGAGCTGATTTCTTGTAGCATATCAGACAATAACATATTCACAAGCTGGATGTGGGCAAGGTCAAGTTGTACTACTGAAAGCATGGAGTTAACCGTCTGGAGCGTTTTGTTCAAAGCGACACTGTGAGCGTTGAGCACTACGACGGTGCCACGTAGGGTTTGCCCAATGGTTTGCAGGTGCTGCTGCTGTTTGTCTAATTGGGTTTTAATGTTCGGAATTTCCGCTTGCAATTCCCCTACTTGACGTTTAACAGTGGCTACATTGACGGCATTGACGGCGGACGTTCCGAGACTCAGTAGTGATCCCACAGTTGCAGCTGCCATTAACAATCCGCCTATGAAGCGTTTAGGTCGTTTATTAAAACCATTTAGTTCTGATTGCGTTACGGTAAACTTTTGTAACTGGCGGAGCATGTGAGTTACGTCGGCTTCAGCATGGCTGATAGCTTCCTCAGTCCATCTAACTCCATTCCGGCCAGTCTGCAGCGTGGTTATCGGTAGGTTTTTGCTACACGCTTCGGCGGGATTCAACCGTATAAATACTCTCTGGGTATGGAGGCGGCAATTAGTGATTAGCAGTCCCGGCTGGTCTTTCAGTATTATTCCTGAGTCAGGACCTGGTTCAATCACTTCAGGGAGCACGGCGGTTCCTAGGGAGCCGACGATCAGGAGAATGAGCAGCGGGGCCATCCTACCGGAAGAGATGCTCATGGTTAGATTTAGGGTATTTATGGCGAGTCGTTTAGACAAATTATAAAATTTTTCACGGTACCCCCCTTTTGATAAAATTTTCCTAGGGTAAGCACTCTATAATAATTGACGATGAGGGACTAGGGTCTTGCACCCTGAGTGTCCTCAGTCTGGTTAGAAGCTCGTTGCCTGTTAAAGAGTGAGAGAAAAAGGGAAAAGGGATAGGAGAACTAAGGTGTGAGTAGAAGGTTATAGTTGTTTGTTAACTAACACCCTTCCTGCCTTTGGTTCTGCCGTTTATGATCTAACACAAGCGTTAGTATCCCCTACAAGTCCCATGGGGGTTGTGTGTGGTCGGATTTGGTTGCGGTGGACCCATTTGAATTCAGTACTGCCCCGAGCTTTGTTTATTTTGATCCTGTAAACAACGGGGGACAGTTTGTCTGTTATCTTATAGGGACCGGACCATCGGGGTAGGAATTTGCGGGCCAAATTCCCCCCTGTTTTTCGCGACCTTCCAACAGGTTGGACAAAGATGTAGTACCATACTTTGTCCCCTATTTGGAGTTCATCGTGGGATGCTTTGTGATCATAGTACGCTTTGCGACCTTCTGCACTTCTTTCCAGTTTCTGCTGGGCAAAGGCGAAAGTAGCTTTGAGGTGTTTCTGCAGGTCCTCCATATACTGATGAGTGGTGTAGGCTACGGCTATGCTAGCTTCACCTGGCTGATATAACAGATGTAGAGGCAGAGTCATTTGTCTCCCTGTCATCAACTCAAAGGGTGAGACCCCGACCGCGTCGTGTGGGGTCGCCCGTATGGCCATCAGTACGAGGGGGAGTTTGACATCCCAGTCTCGTTGGTTTGCTGCTACGTACTTTTTCAGTATGCTAACAACAGTTCGGTTGGCTCGCTCTACCTGACCTGAGCT
The DNA here is from genome assembly GCF_029633855.1 of Hoplias malabaricus. Classification (NCBI taxonomy): domain Eukaryota; kingdom Metazoa; phylum Chordata; class Actinopteri; order Characiformes; family Erythrinidae; genus Hoplias; species Hoplias malabaricus. The sequence goes on along the minus strand of NC_089801.1, from coordinate 51,370,029 downwards.
TTGAGGATGGTAGCTAATGTGAAGGCTGGCTTTTACTCCTAAGAGTTGCCAGAGCTGCTGCATGACCTCAGCTGTGAAATGTGTCCCTCTGTCAGAGTCGACACGGCTGGGTAGGCCAAACCGTGAGAAGACATGGTTCATCAGTAAGTATGCAGTGGTTAGCGCTGTGTCATTCGGTGCGGGGAGGCATTCTACCCATTTAGTGAATGCACACGTGACTGTGAGGAAGTACTTGTTACCTCTTACTGTTCGAGTGAGTGGTCCAACCCAGTCTATCTGGAGGTTTGACCAAGGGAAGGATACTCCTTTCTTTTGCAAGGGGGCTCTATGAAGAGGATTCGAGGGTTGAAATTGGCAACATACCAGACAGCCTTTAATGTAGTCAGCCACATCTTTTACCATGTGGGGCCAATATGCCACCTGCCTGAGCGCATGGTGTGTTGCTTTGACCCCTTTGTGTCCCGCAGATGGGGAGTCATGGGCGTGCATCAGCATCACCCCCCTGTGGCACTGAGGAACCACGAACGTAGGTGAAGTGTGCGAGTCAGTGGCATGAACTAGCAAGCCTTTGACGACTTGGAGGGACGCTCTGGCGCCGTATAGGTCTTTAAGGCCTGGTATGGTGTCAAGATCTTGTGCTGTAATGGGATTAGTAGATGGGTCAGAGACATGGCTAAGCATTTTCGAAATGGATGGGTCTCGAGCTTGGAGAGTAACTAAGTCAGCGTCCGAAAAAGCGGGGTTAATAGAGACAATGGTAGTTTTGGCATTGTCAGGCGACGCCTTTGTTACAGTTCGAGACCGTGTGACAGCTAGGACTTCGATGTCGGGTGGGTTTGGAAAAAGGGAGGGATCGAATGTCCACAATGTGCCTTCGCGGGCCCCTTGCTTGGCTAAGCTATCTGCTTGATCATTGAATTCTTTGTCATTTCCCGGGACTCGGGAGTGACCCTTCACTTTCTTCCAGTAGATCTGCAGGTCATGTGTGTCTACCAAGTGTTCGCATGCCGCGAAAAGCTCTTTGTGTTTAACTGGCTTTTTGTTTGACGTGGTGTAGTTGTTGGTTTTCCACAGTCTCAAGTGGCATGTGAAGCTTAGGCGCGCGTAGTTGGAGTCTGTGCAGATCACCAACGTTTTTATGCTTTTCTGGACTGCAGACTGGATTGTGATAAGAATTCCTGCTATTTCAGCATATTGGGAGGACTGAGCACCCAATTTGAAACTTAGGGGTTCGTGAGGCCATCCGTTTATTCCGATAATACCCACCCCTGCCATCAGGGTGTGTTCTCGGCGGAACGAACAACCATCTACATATGCAGTGACAAGGTCTTTGCATGTGTTAGGATCAAAATAGTGGTGGTTAGCCACGGTAGGTAAGAGGGTTTCTAGAGTTTGTGGCACTTGGGAAGGCATGTTTCCTTCGCATCGCTTGCAGGAGGCAAGGCCTGTGCCTAGGGGGCTCTTGTAGTTTTGCGCGTAACGCACCTCTAAGTCAAAGCTTTGGAGAGCCATTAGCCATGATGCTACTCGAGCGTTAGTTACTACACCCTCTCGAATTCGTTGGCTGTTTAGGAAAGTGACTGGTTGATGATGAGTTTCAACAATCACCTTCTGACCACCTAGGTAGTTGGAGAAATGTTTGACTGCCCACACTGTTGCTAGTAGTGCTTTTTCGCAGTCACTGTATTTGTTTTCGGCAGCCAGCATAGTTTTACTAGCGTAGGCTATGACACGTTTGTCTCTGTCGTGTAATTGGTACAGACCGGAGCTGAGACAGTGGTCCGAGAACCCTACTTCTAGGTAGAATTCTTTGCTACTGTCAGGATAGGCAAGGCATGGAGCCGTGCACAGTTTCGATTTTAGTGCCTGCATGGCGTGTTCCTGGGCTTCGCCCCAGGTGAACGGAGTGTCCTTTTTCAGGAGGTCATAAAGTGGACGAGCTAGGTCCGCATAGTTCTCTATGAATTGTCGTGAGTAGTTGCATACTCCTAAGAAACTGCGGAGTTCCTTAAGATTGGTGGGTGCTGCGAGGTTTGTTACCCCTTGCACTCGACTCACTTGTGGTTCAACACCATCAGTGCTTACGAGCAGACCGACGTAATTCACTTTTGTTCTGCACCACTGACATTTGGAGAGTGATATTTTCGCACCTGCTGTTGTAAGCTGGTCAAGAACATGATCAATCTCGTCAAGGTGTGCCTGTAGGGAGTGGTTACGCATGAGTATGTCGTCCACATATATGAGGGTGCCTCGCTCGCGGGCATCGGGGCATGCTTTGTTTAAGAAAATATTAAACTCCGCGGGTGAGTTGGCATATCCAAAAGGGCACCGAGTGAATGTGTACTGTCGGTTTGCGAAAGTGAAAGCGAGCTTGTGTTGGTCTTCTGCTTGCACCGGGATGGTCCAGAAGCCAGAGGCTACATCGATGGTGGAAAAGTATTTAGCGTTTCGGACCGAGGGAAGTTCTTGCTCCAATTGTGTCATCGGCCATCGAGACAAGGGAACTTGTTGATTTAGTTTCCGATAGTCGATGGTTAAGCGCCATTTACCATTTGGTTTTATGACGGGCCATAATGGTGCCGAATACGTGCTGTTACAGGGTCGAATTATGCCCTTTTCCAGCAAGTCATCAATGATTTCTTGTACCGGTTCATAGGATGCCAACGGAATTTTGTATTGGCGGACAAACGTGGGTGGTGCTCCTGGACGAGTGGGAATGCGTACTGAATGAATGTCAGTGAGACCACAGTCCGTTGAATCTTTGGAAAAAGATTTTTGATATTTAAGGAGCACTTCGCAGAGTTTCTCACGTTCTTCTTTGCTTTGGAGGGCGTCGGCCTCCTTTAGAACTTGTTCGACTTGGATACGAAATTCGGAGTCAGATAGTTCTTTCGAAGTACGCGGATTTGAAGTGTTTTCTCCCGCTTCGGGAAGAAGAGATGGTTCCCGGGAGGATTCCGGGGATGAATTTATGGAAAGAACCGTGATCGTCATTTGATTGTCGTCAGCGAGATCTATCCTGCAAATGGCATCATTACTCATGTCCAGAGCTGAGAAGAGAGCAACAGCTCGTGTCGGATGAGTGTAGAACACCTTTGATTCTGCATGATCAAGAAGCAGGGATTCAGGCATTGGTCCTATGATCGGAATTCGCAACTCGAAGTCATGGAATTTCGTACTGACTAACCAACCCAGAGGAGATGAGTGAGGGATCGTCAAGGGTTGAGTGGTTTCGTTCCGTACGAATAGATAGGTGGATCTTGCTCGCGTCTCCACCAAAGGTGTGGCTTCGAGGGTGAGGCCTAGTTCGAAGAACTGAGGTGACGGTTGGAAAAGTGCATGCGCGTGGCTTAAGTGTTGGCCAGGTCGCATGACTAAGCGGATGGGTACATTTGCTGCGTTCGCAGGTACCACAAGTGAACCTTGGTTAGTGACCTGACATACCTCGGGAATAGTTTGTCCTGAGCCTAGGTTGCTGAGATCGGAGGACCAGGTTTCCGTTGAAACATCAGTCAAAGACCACAGTACACTATTGAGGGTGTCTACGTGGACGTCGAGGCGCACCAAGAAGTCACTACCAATGTAAACGTCGTGCGGCAAGTTAGGGACGACTAAGAAATAATGGGTGATTACCCTTTTGTTCCACTGGACGGTTAAAGCGCAAATTCCATCAGTGGGTGACATTGCTTTTGATGTCAGGTTAAGAGGAAAGCGACAAGGACTGCTCACCAAAGGAATATTTGGTTGAGTGAGGCGCAGAGTGTTAAAGAGGGTTTGGCTTATGGCGGACTGGTCGGTCCATAGAGCCAGAACTGCATTGTCTACACGATAGTCCTGCATTGTGAGACCATTCACGATGGGAAGGCCTGGAGCGTCTGTTGTGGACGGCTGTGTGAAAGTGCACAGGAATGTGTTCCGTTGTTCTAACATGGCACTAGGGGGCCAGGGAGAGACTGCTGTCTCTGGTGTGGCTGCCATGGGCTCAGTTTCCTCTTCCTCGAAGTGAGGGATTTGACTTGGTGGATCTCCTATTGATTCAGGCTGGATTTCGAGGCGGCAACACTGAGCTTCCCGGTGGTGTGGGGTGCAGATGGGTAAAGGCTCACGCACTTGTGCCCAGATCTTTGACCTTTTGAAGTCAATCAGTGGTTCGAAGCGATTAAGGAGATCTTTGCCGATGAGGAAGGGAATTGTTTCGAGAGGAGACACATGGACTGGATGCACTAAAGTCATTGGTCCAATGGCTAAGTGTATTAGTGCCATAGATTGGATAGTGAGGCCTGCATGTGAATACGGCTGAATTTTAAGAGAACAGTTTTGGAGCTGTATCTCGCGATTTTCACGCCGCGCAATGGCTCGAACCTGGTGGAATAAGGCGGAAGACATGAGCGTGACATCTGATGCAGTGTCCAATAGGGCCTCATGTACTAGCCTTCTTTCCACAATGGTGGACAAGTAGAATTTGCGTGCAACCCCTTTCTCAGTTAAGTGTCCCATGAATTGTCGGACGGGTGTGTCGCCTTCAATGACTGAAGGGTCATTTGGCGTTAAACCTTCTTTACCGTCTAACTGAACAACTAAAACAGCACTGGAGGGTGGTTGCGAGTCACCCCCCTGTATCATCGGGTTTTCAGTGTTTGTTTGGGTCACGAGGAGATTGCACGGTGCGCTGCAAGACGGAGCTTCGCTTGTCACTTCTCCTACATAACTTTCTAACATTTCTGGGGTGTTAGAGGATGGCTTTGGGTTAGGCCGCGAAGAGGTGATAGAAAGAACGTCAGGTTTTTTCTTTTTCTCTTTGCAAATCATTGCAAGCATTCGGCGGATGTCCTCTAACTCCTTAGAGCTGAGTTCCGTGCCTTTAAGCTTGTCTCTAGCGTGATTTCCTTTATTTTGATACCAGTATTTCTCTTTCTTTTCTCTATAGGAATCAGAAAGCTGGTTCGGAGCTGTTCGCTCATATCCCTTATGGGGATGTGATGGTTTTCCACGGCCCGCACCGCGGTTTTCTACGGGGTAATAGTCACGACCATACCCAGCCCTGTCCCGAGGGTTCCAGAAATCTTTGTCGTGATTTCTGTCTGGCCTGCGAGGAGGGTAGCTCTTGTATTGGTGTGAGGGCGGATGAGGTTTCGGGCCCTCACTGGTCCACGGAGTGGAGGAAGGGTCCAGGGCGGATCTTTGTGGATCGGCCTGGGTGGCACCTTCTAACTCTAAATGTGGGGAACTGGAGTCGACATTGAAGACTTGGGGTATTTCGGACCGCCTGTTGGGAATTTGTTGGGTTTTGAGGAAACCTCTGAGTGCTAAATCACGCAGCTGCCTGCTAGACAGGGTGCGAGGGCAAGCTGAGACTCCCAACTGGTGACTGGTGTGGGGATGGAGGTTTTGGATAAATAGTGATTTGAAATTTAACTCTTCCTCCATTCCGGAGTCATTTCTAGGTCCGAAGTACGCCTGTCTGAGTCGATTATAATATTGCTGAGGGGATTCCTGGCGTTGCTGTTTTATGTTCAAAGCAGCGGCCAGTCCGGTCTGTGACAGGTGATTGGAGAATTCTTCCTCCAATGCTTGGCACAGTACATCATATCGCGCTTTTACATAGTCTGGCTGACGTTCAATGAAGTTACTGACGTCTCGGTTGGAGGTCAGTTTAATCACATATAGTCTGTCATCTATGGTGATCCCGGGGAACCTTTGGAGGTAGAAGTCAATATCTTTTAGGTAGGAAAAGATATCATTAGAACCGTCAGGTTTGGGATCAAAGCGGGTTATATTACGCGCGATTTTATCTAGGTCCTTGTATGAGGGACCATGAGAGGGTAAAGGTTGAGGGGACCAGACACTGGGTTGCAGTGCTCTGGGTCTAGCAGGGCGTTGTAAGGGACGACTGACAGGAGACACAGGGGAGGGGGAAATACCCGTTGATACCAGAGGAGGTGCTGCAGCAGCTCTAAAGGTTACGGTCCCTGAGTCTGGTTCCTGATCCTCACTATCTTCCTGCTGGCCTTGTCTTTCTGTAGCGGCACTAGGTGGCACATTGGGTGTGACCTGGGGCAGCGTGTTCCCTTCAGCTATTTCGCTTTGAAGTCGACTTAGCTCTGCCTCTACCTTTGCCTGCTGTCGCCGTGACACGTCAAGCTCACGTTCGCTGGCTCTGAGCTGTACTACAGCGAGGAGGGCTATTTGACCTAAGGCCTCAGTTAGGGGCTTGCCCTTGAGGATGTCGGTTAAGTGGTTCTCTACCCACTTAGCCACCATGTGGTCACGATGGGCCTGTGAGGTTTTCTGCACAGTTTCTGCGAGTCCAGGCATCACATCACTGGTGATGCTGGTCAGAACAGAGAATGCCTCATCCCACAAACCTTCTACATATACTTCCGAAGAAAAAGTCCCTTCTGCCATGTTAGCTGTGTTTTTAACTGCGAGGTGTAACTTACTTCTATTTAGTTAGGATTAATTCCGTTAATCCCTTTTCTAACTAAATCTGAACTAAATTCACCTGTACCGAGTGCTCTAAGAGTAACTGCTAGTATGTATGGTGTTAGAGTTCACTTGTGAATCTCTAAGGGAAGTCTGTTAGTAGGAGAGGGTGGAGTGAAAGTTGCTATGCGCGAGTGAATAAAAGAAGAGAGAAAGAGAAAAAAAAATTTTTTTTTTTCAATAATTAAAATTATTAAAAATTTTGAATTAAAGAATTGTCGAAAAATTTGGATGAAGGAATTTTAATATTAAGTGAGTTTTATTATTAGATATAATTTCCAATTAAGGAATTATGAAAGTAAAAGAATTTTCCGAATTAAAGAATTATTAAGAATAGCGAGATTAAAAGACTCTCTCTTTTAACTGCGTTTGTGATCTGGTATCAAGTTAAAGTGTCAATCTCTAATTACTGCACACTGTCTGCTGTAGTTGTATCAACTTATTATGCTTCCAAGCCTTTACTTGTAATTATTCAGATGTGCAGAGTTTAGAGACAGCCACTAGAGCTGTGATACCAGGTCTTATCAGTGTGAACTGGTCGACAATTTCAATTGCGATAGCAAGTTTTCTCCACCAGAGGGTACTGAAGGTAAGTCTGAATGGCAACAGCGAGCTTCAGTATTTAAGTTGAACTTAAATTGTAATACCAGACTAGGACACCGGAGGGCGACAAGCAAGTTACAATGCAATAGCAGCAATGGACACCAGTCGGCGCTGGTGAGAGTCCCAATAGACACGGTACCAGCAGATACACTAACACAAATGGGAATTTCCACTGTAGCGGGAAGTTTCAACACTAGAGGGTGTTATCAGATTAAAATCTAAAATGGAATAAGGATTTTAAACGCTCAGATACTCTATCAAAAAAAAATAAAAATTAAAATTTTAAAAGGGGAACAGAGATTTTACACTAAGGTATTTTAAAAGATTTTCATCTGTAATGACAACTTTTAAACACCAGAGGGCTGCTAAACACTTATGTTGTCTCGGCGGACAACCTCCCAACCACTAGAGGGTGTACGGGAATCAAACGTCAAGGGTAGCACCACTTGACCACAAGGAGGAGCAAGGGAGGACACGCTTCAATAGACGCTAGTTATGAAGTATTTTTCCCTGCAATTACGCACTTATACCACAAGAGGGAATTTGTCTTCCTCTGTTTTGGGGGCGTTTTGAATTTCCCTCCTTAGTTTCAGCTCCGCCCCTTAAAAGGGGTTCGTTCCTTTCTGAATACGCGTTCAGTTTAACAGGAACAGCTGACAAGAGCAGATAGCTCTTCACACAAGCCGTATTTTCGGCTGTCTAATAACCTCCCAATCGCCTAGCGCGCGATCTCGTTATTAACGCTGGTAGCGACCCAGTTTAAAACGAACGGGGGTATTCGGTTCGGTGGTCTCTCGCCGGGATTCGCGGCCAAGGGGTCGAACCGAAGGCAAAGTCTTAAAAGCGGAGTTTCGCGCTATTTAGACGTGCCCAAGGCCTCAATTTAATGCATGCAAAATGGCGCAGAGCCGCGCTCTTTCAAAAACAACCAAGCTTATTTTCTAACCGGTATATATCACAGAACAGTTTTTCAGCAGTAACAAACACAACACGAAATTACCCACATCAAGCTTTGAATCTCAATCGTTATTCAGCAACACAAACAGCGGAAAGTATTTCATAAACCCAAGCTGATATTCAGTGTTTTGCAGTTTGCTCATTAAAAAGCCTTTTTCCTGCCTCGCGTGGGCGCCAATAAAATATATATATTTTATATGTAGTGGATGTTGGTCATACACCCCGATACATATATATATAATTTTATAATTTGTTTTATAGCCTTGACCTTATTCAAACTCCTCCAACCTCTGATATTTGACTTAATGATATTAATTAAGATTTATAATTGGTTTAAGCAATTAAAACATTAATAATTAGTTTGAGAATGAATAATAATCATGCTAAATGAGTTCTTCAGGATTTTCAGAAATTCTAATGAATAAATTGCAAACACTGTGACTTCAAATAATGAGAGTTTTATTAATAAAAAGAAGATATTTAGTTAACATAGCACAACCTTGTAATCTCACGGTGTCCGGCAGGGGGAACTGATTTTGACCTTAAGGTGGGCTAGGCACTTCTAACTTGTGACTAAGGTTACTAACTAAGGTTTAATTAATACAGAATTTATCAAGAACTTAATTCGGTGTTCAGCTCTGGAAGTGCATAAGTTTAGCTTACTTTTCGTCGGTTTTTCACCACTCGTTTGGATGCAGAGGCTCTTTGGAATCCTGGGAATGGAGGCGTCTCACTTAGTCTCGCGGTTCTTACCGCAGAAGCGTCCAGGCTGGTTTAGCGTGGAGGTCTTTCTTGTTGATTGAGTTGTCTCGGGCGTACCCGGAGTGTGATGACGCAGGCGGCAGGATCCTCTCTTCGGCCTTCGGTCCGGAGTGGGAGAGTCCAAAATATGGACGTTTAGACGAAAGTTCGCTGGTTGCTGCAGCTCCAGAACTGAAAAACCGCTTCAATAAACTCACTTATTCTAAGACTCTATGGTACCTCGGCAGTGTTTCCTTATTCTGGCCACGAATAAGTTCCCCTGCTTCGATTAGTCGTGAGATTAAACTCAGGTAGGTAATAAACATAAACAAGATTAAAAGAAAAGAAAGATATTCAAATTATTCGACTTATTAGTTAAACTTCATACTCTTAGCTAATTTCGAGACGTCTCTCGTAAGCTTTTCTGAAGTCTCTGAGAGGGTTCCTTTGTTTCGTTGTCGGCGTGGAAGAGACAGCGTTTTTTTGTTGTTTAAGGTTTCTCGGATCTCCTCGTGGTCCTCTCTTTTTTAGTGGTCCGTTACTTTGTAGAGTCCTCGCGACTCTTCAAACTTCGAACTCATTGTCTGTCTTGCTGTTTGGCCTTTTCAAGGCTGGCGCGGTCACGCCCTAATGGGAGGCGTCCTCTTTCTGATTGGACGCGAGTCCAGACTCACGTGACTCTCGTGAGGGAGAGAGAGAGAGAGAGTAGGAGGAGGGGGTTTGAATCTGTGATTCATACATAAGGAATATGAGTTTCTCGTATCAAAATTCTTATACCTGTTATCAACCTATAACAATGAGTACATTGGACTATTAATATCAGACATTTACATAAGGTCCCATCTTGAGTACATTGTTCACGTCCAATTCGTGATGATACGCTGAAAAATAAAACATTAATCCATTTTCTCTCATTCAGAGACAAACTGATCTTTGTAATAGAAACAATCGGCACTATACATCATTTCATTAGGAGGTAGGCATTCATCTGAGGGTACAGAAAGTGACATTAATACATTCGTTTATATACAAATAATTCAGAGTTCGATTATTTTCGCTATTGTTTTCCGGCGACTCTGAGCGAGGCGTAGTTTCGCCAGTGTCCATTCGGTGTCGCTGTTGATCCGTGCTTTTGGTTGGTGATTCACGGGAGTTCACTCGAGGTCACTTTGGTTTGAACATCTGTTGATCCCCGTGAAAGATAAGGGATATTGAGGCGCCACTTTGTCATAGGCGGCCGTAAAAGCTCTCTTCTTTGTTTGAAGTTCCTGTCTCTCTAAAAGCATCATAAAAGTTATCTCGAGTTCCTGAAGAGGTTAGGGGATCCAGATGCCATATGTTACGTTAAAGGGTTCTTTGATGCTCTTAGCTTATGAGTGTGCGTGTGTGGGGGCTTTGCACCCGTTGTTCAAACAGTCCTGTGGAATGTTGACTTCGGGACCAGACGAAGGTCCTGGTCAGAGTGAGAAAGGTTTAATTTAAAACCTTTCATTTCATTATTCCTTCATTGTCCAATATTCATATTTGGTCCATACTCCACTACACCGTAAACGTCCTGGTCCCTGTTCCCCTGCCAAGTCCTGTCCAATCTCCTGTTAATCCAGTCCCCATTTCAACCCTCTGTCCTGTCTCGAGCCTCAGTCCTGTCTCCATTCCAGTCCCCTGTCCTGTCACCTGCCCATGTCCAATCTTCTGTCCCTAAACCTGTTCAGTCACCTGCTCCTGTCCCACCTCCAGTTCCTAGTCCCGTCCAGTCCTCGTTCCCATCCAGTGTCCTGTCCAATGTCAAGCACCCTGTCCAGTCTCCTGCTCCGGTCCAGTCTCATGTGTCCACTCCCGTCCTGTCTAGTCCTTTCTAGTCCCAAGTCCTGTCTCCTTTTCCCTTTTTCAGTCACCTGTTCAGTCCCCTGTCTGCTCTCCAGTTTTGTCTCCAGTCCGTCCTCCTCTTCATTCCAGTGTTTCATCACCGTCTCTAGTTCTGTTTTGTCTCCGTTTCTGTCCTCTGTCTTATCCCAAGTCTCTTCTCCTGTAGCCCCCCTTTGACAGTCTCCTGTCCTGTCCCGAGTCCAGTATCCTATATTCGGTCCTGTCAAGTCCCCAGCTCCATTTCCTGTGTCTGTTCCCGTCTTGTCCTGAGTCTTGTCACCCGTTGGTTAGTTGTCTTGTCTGGGTCTGTCTAGGTGTACGCGCCCCAGGAGTTGCGCTTTCAGGAAGGGGCATCTGTCACGCCCTCTTCCTGTCGTTTCTGTTTTCCCTGCCATGTGCTCTCTTAGCACATGGCTCTGTTTGTTGTTGTCCATGTCTCCGCCTTAGTCCCGCCTTTGTTCCGCCTCCTCGTCTGTGTCTCATTTGTTACCCTGCCCTCTCATTATCTGTCTATGGTGCGTCTCGTCTGTGTTTAGTATTTAAGTCCCCTTGTATCACTTCCTCTTGTCGGTCATTCGTTCTTGTACTGTTTCGGTCCATGTTATCAAGTCTGTCTGTCGCTGCTGATTCTCCGTCATTGTTTTCCATGTCGTCGTTTTGTTTCGTTTCCAAGTCTAGTCTGTCTCTGCTGTTCTTCATTTCGTTTCCTCCGTCTTGATTTGTTTTTCAGTCATCATCTTGTTTCCTTTCTTTTGTAGTCTGTTTTGTATGGTTCTGTTTTGTTTAATTAAAAGTTTGTTGTGTTTTAGTGTGTGCGTCCGCTTCTGTCAGTCAATTACAATACAGTCTGTCAGTTACAATACTGTTTCAGTACAACTGTGTGATTCTTATGTGGATGATATTTATGGCCTCACACACTGTATAATGGATTATGTTAACTTCTGCATAGAGAACACTAAGAATTTTCAATTTTTCCCCAACAATAAAACATAGAAAGGCTCTCCTGAAGGAGAGAGGGTGACAAGGAGGAGCTGAAAACGGTGCAGAGCCAGCTACAGGAGGAAGATGGAGAAACAGACGCAGCAGAACAATGTCAGAAGAATCTGGGAAAGCCTGAAAATTATTTCAGGGTACAAAATGCCTGACTCCCAGGTGGTAGTGGACCAGAAGTGGGTGAATGAACTCAATCTGTTTTTCAATACTTTTGATCACTCCACCCACCACACTCCTACACAGACATTCCTGCTGGAACCCCACTGTCTGGCACTACCAGCAAACAGTTCTACCCCCTCTCTCACACTCTCTACAACTATCACCTCACAGCCATCTCACACTGGCTCCCCTGATAATGAATCCCAATCCACACACCCCAACACACATCCCCTGCATTCCCGTCTGACTGTCACAACAACCTAGGTGAGGCATGAGCTCAGGGAGATCATCAGTGCATCAGTGCCAGGCTCCTCAAATCCTGTGCAGATCAGTTGTGTGGGGTTGTTGAGCACATGTTCAACATGAGCCTGAAGCTGGGGAGAGTACCAAAACTGTGGAAAACATCTTGTGTGGTACCAGTGCCAAAAAAGTAGCCTCAGGGTGCTGCGACTACAGGCCAGTGGCACTGACATGACATCTGATGAATATCCTAGAGGCCCTAGTCCTTATCCATCTCCAAGCTGTGGTTAGTTAATCTATGAACCCACTCAGTTTGCCTACCAGCCTGGACCACTCCTGAGGACCTTTTTTGATACATCAGCCATGTTTTATGGAGTGGTCTGCTGGGGCAGCAGTATCTCTGCCACAGACAGGAGAAGACCAGATGAACTCATTCGAAGGGCCCACTGTGTCCTGGGAAGCCCCCAGGACCCAGTGCAGGTCGTTGGAGAAAGGAGGATGTTAACCAAGTTAACATTCATGCTGGAAAATGATTCTCAACCCATGTGTGGGAAGAAACGTTATCTTGGATCCTTCCTTCCAGCTGCTGTTGGACTTTACAGCAAAACAATTACTTCTACACTGACAGTTTACACTTCACTGTACACTTCACTCAAGAATACAAAATGTAAATTTATTTGGACGATATATATGTGCAATATGTAATTCAATACTGTGATATTTTACAAAATACAATGTGCAATATATCAATCTTACAAATAATTAATGATTAATTAGGATAATTATTGGCATTAATGCATAAGTTATAATTAGCACGTTATTATGTTACTTTAGTATGTTCTTTACATGAATGAACATACTTACTAATTTATTAACAATGGAGTACATAGAAAATGAATAATTAATATATAAAATATCCTATTAATTACCAGTTCACTTTACAAATGCCTAGTAAATTAATTGCTAAGTAACAGTAAATGCTTAGTAACAGCTAATGAACAGTTAACTAATAAATAATAAATAATGGGAAATAAATCATTATTCATTCTATAATTAATGATTAATTAGCGAACATTAAAGTGTTACATAAAATACAGTATAGTTTGTCAGTGAAAATATTTTAATACATTTTACTATTTACCATTAAATAAAGAGATTATCTAATATTTTCCAATATGTTTCCATCCAAAAATCAGAATCCAAACTTAGCCTTCCTATACTCAAATAGGAATGGGTCAGCTTTATGAAGCAAACCATTTAGCACCAGTTTAATCAAACATTTTATACGGAATGATTTATTATGTTAATGCCAACAGGTAAAAGCAGTTTAGCTCTTTGGGCTACTACACTTGGGCCATGGAATCTTGATCTTTTTTACAATTTGGGAGTCATACCAGTGACCACTGAATTAAACGGAAGTATGCGATAGCTAGTTGGACATCATATGTTTTTAATCCTGCAGTTAATCCAAGAATTCAAACTTCACCAAGCATTTTATACTATGTTGTTTTTGAAAATTAATGTTTGAGCCACTGGTGCTTAACCATGTACCCCTTTAATCAGTTCTATCCTATTCCCTTTAAAATCTGTCCCAAAACAACCCAGCAATAAAAACCAATTTACAAAAGTAATCAACAATATGTAATAATTTCTTCTTAGACTTAGGTTTTAAAAACTTAGGTTTTAAAAGTCATAGGTCGTTAATATTTCCAAGCTTTAAAAAAAATTTTTTTTAGTCTTTTCAACTGTGAGTTTAAGTTAGATATATGCAAAACCACCTTACCCAAGTAATGAATAGAAAGCATTCTGAATATTTTCTTATCATCCAAACAGAGTTTATGGAGGGTAGAGCAGATAACATATTCATAGTAAACTGACAAATACTCATCGAACCTACAGAAATTACGTCTCCCTCTCTCTCTCGTTATCCCTCCCATACTGACCTGTAAATATGATTGTGGCATAAAACCTTATATTGTAGGGCCAAGGCATTGAAAAAAAAATTATAATAAAATTCTGAGAATAAATTCTGAATCAATCTAAGGATAAAATATATATTTCTCAGAATAATAATTCTCAGAAAAAGGTCAAAAAGTTTTGAAATTAAAGTTGAAAAAATTCTGAGCAAAAAGTCAAAACAATTCCAAGAATAAAGTCAGAATATTTAGAGAAACACTGTTTGGATTATTAAGTATTATATTATTTAGACAGACACTCCCAGTCTGTGTGCCATAGAGTGAGTTGTGAAAAAAGCAGTCAAGTAAAGTGAACAGATTTATTTATTATATGCTTCCATCTACATGACATGATGACTGTGATACCACAGACTACAATGCATATAGCTTTATTGTACGAAGCCATAAGCTATAATGCGATAGAGCCTCATGAGCACACTGGAGTTCCACTCCCTCGGGATCCATCATGATAATGATTATTATAATTGTGTCCTGTGAAACTACATGCCATCTTATGAATAAACAGGTTCTTGTACAACCGATTCAGCATTCAAATACAAATAACAATCTGGGGTTTGTCTCCCAAAAGCATAGTTGCTAACTATGTTAGCAACTTACATAGTTGGGACCATGCACTTGTGATGCAAATATTTCTCGTTGGAACTATTGAGGTAACTATGTTGGTAACTTGCATAGTTCAGACCATCATTAAACAACACAGGTGTTTCTCAAAACCGTATTTAAAATACATGTTTACATTACATGTTTAAGTTATATGTTGAGGATATAATAACTTTAATGTAGTAGTTCACGATGGATGAATATTATTTTATCTTCATTTCACTAATGGAATATCAACATGCCTTTTAAACAGATACAGATTTATAAATTCATTCATCACTTAATTCACCACACATCTGTCACGCCTTCGTCAAGTCTGTTGTCCCCGATCATGTGCTCCTTTTAGCACATGGCTATGTTTTGTTTATGTCCTTGTCTCCGCCCTCGTCCCGCCTTTGTTCCGCCTCCTCGTCTGTCATTTGTTAACCCGTCCTCCTCGTTATCTGTCCAGGTGTGTCTCGTTTGTGTCAGTATTTAAACCCTCTTGTCTCACGTCCTGTTTGTCATACATTTCTCCTTTGTCCTTAGTCGTATCAGTCGTGTTATTTAGTTTGTCTGTCTGTCTCTGCAGTTTAACTTTAGTTGTTTCAAATCCAGTTGTTTCGTTTCCTTTCACCGTTTCGTTCCCCAGTCTAGTCTATGTGTTAGTTTCGTTTCATTTCGTGTTTTGTTGTATCAACTGTCGCCTGTCGTTGTTTTGTTATTTCTTTCGTTATAATTAAACGTTTTCTGTGTTTTAGTGATCCGTGACAGAATGTACGACCAAAAGGACGCAGCTAACTCAGACCACTTTGTTAGGAGGGGTGCTATTTGCCGAACTCCATTTCGAACAAGCCCTAAAAAACCAGTGGAGGAGGCTTTAAGAACAGCCTCCGAATGGAGTCCACGGCTCCAGCCCATGCCCGGCGCGGTTCCTTTCCCTCCAACGGAGGACTCGATTCGAGACTCAATGGATTATTCCATTGTATTTAGCGATAAGCTAAAAGAAGTCCAGGCGAATATAATCCAGTCTCTAATCGAGTCAAGGACTTCAATAGAGCCGACTCCTGAATCGAGTGATTGCGCCAGCGCGAGTAGAAGGAATCGCCGAAAGAAACGTGCTGGAGTCAACCCCTCGATGGTCGATTACCCCCTCAGGTCCGGAGAAATATTTGGGGGAGGGTTAAGGGTAGGGGCTGTTAGCCTCCAACCTCAGGACGACGGAGGCGCACCACTGAGGGATCTAATGGGTGCGCCTGTGAAACCCCCTAAACCCTCTACAGCTCCAGTGCGAGCCCGGCGAGCAGTTCAAACCCCTGTCCTCGTAAAAGCGGCATCTCCAGCCGCTTCTGTCTTCGTGAGCGCGGCACCTCCGGCCGCGTCTGTCTTCGTGAGCGCGGCGCCTACGGCCGCGCCTTTTTCCGAGAGCGCGGTGCCTACGGCCGCTCCGGTCTCCTTGAAAGCGGCGCCTACGGCCGCTTTGGTCTCCTTGAAAGCGGCGTCTCCAGCCGCTTCTGTATTCATGAACGCGGCATCTCCTGCCGCGCCTGTCTTCGTGAGCGCGGCGCGCGCCTCTCCCGTGGACGTCGTCACAGTTTCTCATGTCTCCGTGGACGACGTTGCAGATTCCTCTGCCTCCGTGGACGTCGTCGCAGTTTCTCCTGTCTCCATGGGCGACGTCGCAGATTCCTCTGCCTCCGTGGACGACGTCGCAGTTTCTCCTGTCTCCGTGGACGACGTCACTGCAGGCTCCCCTGTCTCCATGGACGACGTCACTGCAGGGCCCCCTGTCTCCATGGACGTCACTGCAGGGCCCCCTGTCTCCGTGGACGTCACTGCAGGGTCCCCTGTCTCCGTGGACGTCACTGCAGGCTCTCCTGTCCCCGTGACTGTGGCCACGGCCGCTCCTGTCCCCGTGACTGTGGCCACGGCCGCTCCTGTCCCCGTGACTGTGGCCACGGCCGCTCCTGTCCCCGTGACTGTGGCTACGGCCGCTCCTGGTCATGTCCGTAGGTTGGCCCGAAGGACTTCGAGGCCGATCCCTAGAGTTGTGCCCAGGCTAGCTTCTCAGACTGCCCCACATACATTTGCCAGTCCTGGGCACCCCCAAGTTATATCGGTTCCCTTGTCTGTCCCTGTCCTGGTTCCTGTCTCTGTCCTTGTCCCTGTGCCCGTGTCTGCCTTTGTCTCTGTCCCAGTCCCGGTCACTGTGTTTGTGTCAGTCCCTGTGAATGTCTTGGTCCCTGTTCCCCTATCAAGTCCAGTCCAGTCTCCTGTGAGACCTGTCCAATCCCCTGTCAGTCCTGTCCAGCCCGTTTCAACCCTCTGTCCCGTCTCCAGTCCAGTCCCCGTTGCAGTCTAGTGTCATGTCACCTGTCCTGTCTTCTGTCCAGTCACATACCCCTGTCCAGTCTAACGTTTCTGTCCGGTCCAGTGCCTTGTCCCCTGTCTCGTCACCAGTCTCTACTCCCGTCCATTCCCACCCAGTCCTATCATCTGTCCAGTCCCCGTATCAGTCCAATGTTCAGTCACATGTCTTGTCCCCACTCCAGTCCCATGTCCTGTCACCTGTCCATGTCCAGTCTTCTGCCCCAAGCCTGTTCAGTCCCCTGTCTTGTCACAGTTCCTGTCTAATGTGCAACCCCAGTCTCCCGTCAAGTCTCATGTATCCACTTCCGTCCTGTCCAGTCTGTTCTCGTCTCTTTTTCAGTCTCTTGTTGCCCCCCTTTGTCAGTCTCCTGTCATGTCCCATGTCCCATCTCATTTATCCGGTCCTGTCGTGTCCCCAGTTCCTGTGTCTGTTCCTGTCTAGTCTTGAGTCTTGTCTTCCGTGGTTTTGTTTTCCGTGCCCTCTCCTGTGCCAACTCCTGGGAGGTTTAGGAGTACGCGCCCCGGGAGTTGCGCGTTCATAGGGGGGGCATCTGTCACGCCTTCGCCCTGTCAAGTCTGTTCCCACCATGTGCTTTATTTGCACATGGCTTTGTTTGTTATTGTCCTTGTCTCCGCCCCTGTCTCCGCCTTTGTTCCGCCTCCTTGTCTGTCATGTGTTAACCCGTCCTCCTCGTTATCTGTCCAGGTGCGTCTCGTCTGTGTTGTGTATTTAAGTCCCCTTCCCTCACTTCCTGTTGTCGAACATTTCTCATTTCTCCGTTGTCTTCAGTCCTGTCGGTCATGTTTTCTGTCTGTCTCCAAAGTTTCCTCTGTCGTCGTTTCGCTTTGTTGTCCGTCTGTCCCCGTTTACCCTGTTTATTTCTTAGTGTCTAGTTTAGTCTGTTTTCATTATGTTTAAAGTCTCTGTTTTGTTATTTTCAGTTAATAAACGTTTACTGTGTTTTAGCGAGTGCGTCCGCCTCCGTCAGTCCGCCCCTCGTTCCTGACAAACACTATTTTGCTATACATAAATTTTGAACCATAGTTAAATCAAATACACACTAATATATGCAGGTGTACATTACTACATTACAGAATTATAGCCAACAGAGTTCTAAATAGCAAACCGCAAGCTAACTTTATTGCAGTATTAAGCTTCCTTTAGGAAGTTATTTAGATTTAAGCATTACACAACCAGCTAGCCCTGTATGTTGGTAACTACCGATCTAGATAGCATTTACAGTACTTTCTATTATTAATAAAGTAGTTTCTACAGTCGTTGCAATACCATTTACCGTCGTTGCTCGCACTAATTTACACTATGTACATTGTTTTTAGCATATCAGCTACGTTGCTGACTCAGTTAATCAAGGTAAATACAAGGATAAAAACTCTACATTGTGGCCAATTCAATGAATATAAAATAAAATGTCTGGCTGTGGTGCACTGGTCTGTTGCCGTTCAGAGGGCATTGTCAGATTTCTCCCTAATCATAACCTGGTATCCAGCGGTATCCATCTATTTACTGGTCTCCGGCCTGTATGTCCTTCCCACTTGGCGGTCAAACCATACAATCAGAAATGACCTTTGTCATTTGACGTTTCTGATTGGCTGAATCTGAGGCACTTTGTAATGGCTGTAAGTGTGTAGCGAGCGCGCAGGTCAGAGACATCGCGTGTGCAGAAACCTTCTTGCTCGCTCAAAAATATCCGCGTGCGCAGAAACCTTCTTGCTCGTTCGAAATATCTGCACGCGCGCGCGTGCAGAATTGTGGCACAAAAATAACGCCATATTTATGCAGCATTCATGAATCTGGCAGAAACGTTTTTGGGGAAGTCCATTTCCTTGTAAACTCTGTGCAGTTTGCTCATGTTTTTTACAAAGGCTTCATGAATGAGGATTTGGAATAAATAATGTATTATTAATTTTCACTTCCCTATATATTTTATATTTGAAGTCTTATATTTTTCAATTGCAGATTATATGTTTTCAAGATTCAAATCTTATTTTTTTTTAGTTTCATATCTTTTTTTCAGTCACAGATCTTATTTTCACTTATAGATTCTTTAAAATAATTCAATCAAAAATCTGTTTAAATTGAAAAAAATCAACCTTTTTTAATTTTGAATGCACTGTTGTATTTTTCAAAGTTCAATCTCAAGATATGAACATCAGTTTCAGACTATTTTTTCAAATGAACAAAACTTTTGACCCTAATATAGCTCCATACCATCACAGCCAAAGCCTTCATTTTAAATGCAAAACTTGCACAAGCCTGGCATGAATTCTTGTCCCTTAAACCATAATTACATAGACAGACTGAATGAGAGCCACAATAATGTAAGTTTGATTGTGTTATTTTGTTGCTCGGCCTTCAATATGTATTTTCTTAACATGCTATGACCTGTTTAGAAGTAATTTTAAAACTGATGATAAACATGGATGCATTGCTTGAAACACTAAATTATGGCATTTTAAACATTTATAATGCATTTACAATTGTTAATATGCATTAAAGTTGCTTTCTAATTAACATTAAATTTAAATTAAATTAAATTAAATTTCTTATGCACAGGTCATTATCCATTTAAAAGGCATTATAATGAACAGTTACACGTTACTATGTGTTTATAAGCTACAAAACAAACCATTATAACTTATTATAATACAGTTGCAATCTTCAAATCTAGACTAAAAACTCAGTTGTTCAGTTTAGCTTTTGGTAATTAATGCTCCCCCATAGATAAAGGCGACAGATCCAGGTGTCTATGGACACAGGTAATTATAGTAAACTGAAACGCTGGTGCTGTCATCCCACCAGTGTTTCAGGATGCTCCCGCATCTGTGTGTCCTTCTGGTTCTCTCCTTTTTGTTAAATCTGTCATAGTCAGATCTGCTGGAGTCATTAGCCATGTTCACATTTTCTGCTTTACAAACACCAAACAGATTAAAACTAATTCCATCCCTTTACCTTTTTTCCAAGTAAACGACCGCCCACCTGGCCGACTGGACACAGATAGATGACTGTCGAGCTCCTCCTCCACTCTTCAGACCAACTGCCCCCACGCTCTAGCCACCACCAATTACCTTGGAGCTGCCCTTGGAGCTACACTGAAATTTTCACTGACTCCTGATTATTATTACCAGTAGATTGACCAGAGGAGGATAGGTCACCCCTTATGAGCCTTGGTTCCTCCCAAAGTTTCTTCCTCAGCCGAGGGAGTTTTTCCTTGCCACTGTCGCCCTTGGCTTGCTCACCTGGGGATTTTTACATTTTTACATTTCATGTCAAAACTTTGTCTTACCGGAAATCTGTGAAGCTGCTTTGTGACAACATCAGTTGTAAAAAGAACTATACAAATAAAATTTGATTAAAATTGATTATAAGAGACTTATGAGACATTATTGGAGTTTATGCTTAAAAAGCATTATTACCAAATAAGAGAGATTACAGTACTAATAAAGGCTTATAAATTCAGGCCTACATGGTACAGAAAAATAACTGCATACTTTTATTTCATGGTCAGATTATGTAATGCACTGCTGTCAGGATTTTCCTGCAGAAACCTAAGTAGTTCAGCTAGTTCAGTAGCTGTTGCAGTTAAGGTCCTAATTCATAGCCTTGCCACTGAATACCTGCAAGATCTCATTTCTAATTATGAACCACCACATCCAGTTAGACTACAAATTGCTGACTTTCTACTATTATTCAGAAAGCTTCAGCAAGAAGAGGGTTTTTGTGTGTGTGTGTCTTTTTTTGTTTGTTTGATTTTCTGAAGCCCCCAGCTTTGGAATAATATTATATTTAATGTCTAGGCATGTGTTCTGAACTCTAATATTCATCAAAGTCTAAATGTGCTTGTTTAGTGCTGCTTTTAGTAATTAACCTTTCTTAGATTAGTGGTTCTCAAACTTTTTAAGTACCACCAATTATCAAACCAAACCTCCAAGTACCACCTATGATTTTTAACAAAGAAAAATGCCCCTGGGTCTTCCTCTTTTCCAGGGGCATTGTCACAGATCACGAGGCGGACTGACACACTTGCTAAAACACAAATACTTTTTATTTACAAGACAACCAAATAAAAGACAGACTAAGATAACTAGTGAGAAGACATAAACAAAGAAATACTGAGACTGAGAAACATGGAAACAATGACTTGGACAGAGAAAGGGAACTGGACATAGAAACCTAGAAAGAGAGAAACAGACTAATCTTAGACAGAACTAAATAGACACTTGAACAGCTAGAACTAAACAGACACAGAAAGCAACACAGACTAAACTTGAACATAGACATAAACCGAGTAAACTCACCAACAGACAAAGAGACAAAGGAGATACAAAGACTGATTTAGAGGGTAAAAGAAACTAGTAAGACAGACCAGCGAGTACAACACATAGGTGAAATGTTCAACAAACAGGAGAGACACAAGGGAACTTAAATACAGGACACAAATGAGACACACCTGGACAGATAACGAGGACGGGTTAACAAATGACAGACGAGGAGGCGGAACAAAGGCGGAGACAAGGACATAAACAAAACATAGCCATGTGCTAAAAGGAGCACATGACCGGGGACAACAGACTTGACAGGACGAAGGCGTGACAGGCATAAGGCAAAATCTTGCTTGAACTTTTGCATATTTTTTGCTTTTTATTTACTTGGAATTTGCATGCTTAAAACAAAATTTTCCAAAATATTTACAAAAAATTATAGAGAGAATACAAATAACTATGACTAAACAATGTTTTAAACACAGTTATACATTTATGAGAACATATAACATTTATGGGCAATAAGCCTTTTGAAAGAAATAAAAAATGCAGTGCTTTAGTAGGCTACAGGTGAAACCAGAACAAGGCTTGGGGCAGATGCGCAAAGTGGCTCACTGTGCTGGTTGCGGTATGTGAAGTAGAAGCGCAGTGTTAAACCTTGTTTTAGGGCTGTAATGATGAATGAAGAATGGCCACGTTTTCCTTCAGCCGAGTGTTTTCTTCTATTTTGTCTTCATGTGTACAGAATTCTCGCTTAATTTTTCTCTACTTTTGCCTCTGGATTTAATCCTTCTGTGCTTTAGAGTATTTCTCTGGCTTGGTCTTGGCTTGTTTTTTCTCGTTTTTGCTTTGCCCTTTTTATAATAAAATCCAAATTGCTCACATCTGTCTCTAGCCTTTGCTTATGTCCAGTAATCAACTGAAATTGGGCTTTCTTTACACTGATTTCTCAAAAAAACTGGGGGATCGTGTTACCTCCCTGTAAAAAAGCAGAGGAACCTTGTCCTTACACCCGCTGTTCCCTTACAGACGTAATCAACTACGGTGTATGTGTGGCATAACGGCAATGAATTTCATTGAGGCATAATTATGAAAACTTTAACATTATGTAATTCACACATCAAAACTTTAGATTTTCAGTTATGAATAAATTCCTTAATTATGTAATACATTTTTCAAGTTCATTTGGCGTACCACCTTGTGCTGCTTCATGTACCACATTTTGAGAACCACTGTCTTAGATAAAAGGTTAAGAGGTTCATGGGCATAGGGAATTGTAGTAAACTGAGATGTAGGTGTTATTGTCACATGCCCACACACAATCACTCAGGTGTATTGATGGTGGAGAGGGGGATGTCAGGGAACACAGCTGTATCTTATTCTATATTAATTGTAGATTTTAAAATTGTGTTGATTTTATAAACCCCATTTCATCTCCAAGACTTATATTATGTTGTTATATGTTGCACAGTCCTTTTGGAGAAAATAATGTAATGTACCTTTAGGGAACACAACTGAATTTTAACAGCACGGTTGCACCTTTAAAGGTACATTTACACTGTTTGTACTTTTAGTGACCAATAATGTACCTCTACTGTACCGTTTTTTAATGAGAGTGTAGGTTAGATTTGGTATTTTTGCTCCTGGGCTCCCCCTACATTTGTGGAGTGTAAATCTATTTTATAGCACTGCCCTGAAATCTATATGGGTGGGGTGGGCTTGAGAGAGGGCAAGTTTGAAATTGATGAGTTCCCACTTATGAGTCTTGGTTCCTACCAAGGTTTCTTCCTCCAGCTTTGAGTGAGTTTTTCCTTGACACTGTCTCCTTTGGATTGTTCAGCCCAGTTATTTCAGGTAGGCTCCGGACACACCGCCACCCTGAGGGGTATAAAGAGATTTAAATCTGACACAATTAAAATCGATTAAAATCGAGTGTTAAAATAGTTGGCAACTAATTTAATAATCGATTAGTGATTATACATATAGGTACAGTTGCTACACCCTAATATGTGGCAGTAAGCCAATCAAAGTCATGGCAGTAAAGCACCATTAAGCTGTATGCCGACCGCCGTAAAAGAAGGGAACCAATGCCATGCCTTGCACAGCTCAAGTGACGAACTCTGGAAGAAGCGTTTGAAAAATGGTGGAGGCGGTCACAGCAGAGGATAATGTTAGCACAAGCAGAGAGAAAAATGTACAACCCAAGTCATCAAAAGTATGGGAGCACTTTACATTAATGTCTTCAAAGAACAGCGTTAGGTGCAAAATGTGCACAGCTGATCTCGCATGGCACGGCAGCACAACATTACTGCATGAGCATCTGAAAAGCAAGCCTATTGGAGCTATGTGTGAAAGAGATTCACGGTAAGTTCATAGTAAGTTAATTCTACTTTTTCTCTCATGCAATGTTACTAGAACCTGCTAGAGTATTTAAACAACATTTGTTTTTTTTAGTAGATTTATATTACACTCGCGTTTAGCAAAAAAGCCCCCCACCCCCGAGTTTTCTCTTCCACCTTAAATGTGTCAGCTTGACCAGCAGTTCCAAAACAAACCGTAGTTTTAGTCAAGCTAACATTAGTGACGTTAGTTTTTCTCTCACTCAATGTCACTGGAGCCTGCTACAGTAGTTAAACAAGATGTCTCATTTTTAGTACATTTATATCACTCTTGTATTTAGCGAGTTTTCTGTTCCACCTTAAATGTGGCAGCAGTTACATTCAGAGTTTTTAAAAAAATCTATCCATTTTTTTTTAAATAATACATTTAAAGCCTTTTTCAAGGTCTTTTCTGACTCTGGCATTGCGTGTTAGTGTTTGAGTATCACAGCCAAGTGTATATTTACATTACATACACTGTTGTGTTATTAAATATTGATAAATATAAAATTAATGCAACGGTTGGGTTAATTCTTCATGTAAACGCTAATTTTTAATAATGGTAGGTTGTGTGTTCCATCACAATTACAACATTAGTTCTCTAAAATCTTAAATATCTTAACAATATTTGATCATATGTGTTAGTTGAATTTCCTTTTTATTCTCAGCACATGGCAGCATAACCCAATAACCATTTATGTAATTTCAATTTGCCTGCATTGTTGTCTGCATTTTAGATCAGTAATTATTAACTTTAAAAAGACATTTAAACTGTTCACCATCTGTGAATTCAATACTTGAATAGGATTTTGTTTAACAAAACAAAACAAAAACAAAAAAAATATATAAAAAATGCTGGTTGCACATTATAAAAAAGATTTTATGTGTTTCTTTACATGGATTCTGCTGCTATAAAATTATGTATTTATTTGTACTCAGTGTGGCATACATTTAATTTTTTATGTGAGTTGTTGGAAACAAGTTTTGTACAAAGACAGTTTGGTTTATTAAATAAAATGCTGGAAATCAAATTTGGCTTGTTTTCCTTAAATAATCAACAGATTAATCGATTATCAAAATAATCGTTAGTTGCAGCCCTACAGTTAACCTGGATAACAGGGCCAAGTAATGTCAGTTAAAGAAGGCTTTCTCATTCAGTATGAATGCTAGATGCATGTCTGCCTCTCTCTCTCTCTGTCAGTTAGTCAGTCAGAAAACAGAAACAATGTGACTGTTTACCTGCAAGCACTAATTATAATTTGAGATTAATAACACACCCTGAATGTAACATTTGTACAAAATCCCTGAAAGCTATAGTACCCTTCTTTAATATGCTGAGAGAGAGAGAGAGAGAGAGATCTCATGTTAATGTGCACAGATGGTGTGGCGGAGCCTCAAGTAAGTAACACAAAAAGTGATGTACTTGTCTGGCCCAGTGAGAGCGCTCATTTAGAACTGTCATCCACAGACACATGATTTATTGCTGGAGTCTGCTGCAACGCTAGGACTCCATCCCTCCATCTCCACACTCCAACATCACGACATAATAACAACAAGAGAAACAATGCTCTCACTCTCCCTCTACTCACATTTCCTTCCTTTCATGCCACTCTTCATTCATCCTCTACTCCTTTTAACATCTTTACTCCATCTTCCCCAGGTGAATGGATGTTGAAATGATGGTTGTTTCCAAGCCAAAGCCTCAAATACAAAGGGTTGGGTTAAGGGTGTGCAATATGATGATATCAGATCGTGAAGGATAAGAATTTGTCCACAATACACCGTCACAGGGAGATCATTGAATCGTGCTAATGCACAATTAGTCTGCTGCAGTTCTTATAAGTTTTTACCATACTGTGTACATATTACACATCAGTCGAATGAGCAGACTCTCGCGACAATGATAATAAGACTCTCGCGACAACAACTAGTCAGTACTCTAAAATGTATGACTACTGAATTAAAAGCAAAAGAATTCATTATTCCATACATGAGATCTTTTCCTCGCAAATAATAATAATAATAATAAAACATAACTGTGGTGCCATGAAGCCTGAAGAGCCCACAAGCGATTCACACACACAAAGCATACCGGCGCTTGCATAGGTTGTCCCCTTCAAAATAAGAACAAATTTGAGTTTTTCCGTCAATCCACTCATTAGTAAACATCATGTTTGTATAAAGAGTACGTGGTAAAAGAAAAGAAAAACAACAGTTTAAAATAAAGCACAAAAAATTGTTTAAATATGTTCCCCGTGGATCTTTAAAGACACGTCAATCAAGTCTGTAACCAAACAGGGGTGATGCTCAACCAAGGAGGCGGGGAAGCAACCATGCTTTGGTTACCTAACAGATGCACACAGCGAGAGACCACACAGACAGTTTTTTTTTATATGGCAATAACAATCAAAACAATAAATACGTTTTCAAAGCTTAGATCACTTTCACTGTCTGCCCTTTCCATACTGAGACAATCTAAACAAAAGAGGGGGAGTGAGGGAAGCAGCTTTACTCTACAGCCAATCGGGGAAAGCTCCCTCGTTCCTACACGTCTGGCCTTAAAGAGGAAGAGTACTGGGATGGAAAAAAAAACTAAATTTCAGAATAATTCTAGATGAGTTCGAAATTTTTTCCTGTTTGGTGAGGATAAAAAAACATTTGGAGAGGTGCATGAGATCAGTTTGTCAATGAATGTAAAATTTTGCCATTAAGCTTAGATTATAAATTTTTTTCTGCAGTAAAATTAATACATTTCCTTATGGAGAGGTTGGGGTCTTTGAAGATCCCAAGGGAAGATTTCAAAGAAAATCCAAAATTAAATTTATAAAAGTGCCTAAAATGTTTTGTTGTTTCAGCTGCCCACGCTCCAGCCACCAACAAGTGCCTTGGAGCTGCCCACCCTACACTGAAGTTTTCACGGACTTCTAACTATTTTTACCAGTAGATTGACCAGAGGAGGATAGGTCACCCCTTGTGAGCCTTGGTTCCTCCCAAGGTTTCTTCCTCAGCTGAGGGAGTTTTTCCTAGCCACTGTCACCCTTGGCTCGCTCACCTGGGGATTTTTTACATTTTTACATTTCATGTCAAAACTTTGTCTTACCGGAATTCTATGAAGCTGCTTTGTGACATCAGTTGTTAAAAGCACTATACAAATAAATTTGATTTGATCATATTTTGACTATGAAGATTAATTTCAAAATGAAGGCTTTTCAGTAAAATTACTTCATAAAATTGCTTCTAGATTTGGGTAATTTCAGGTGGAAAATGGAAAAATACCTTGAGTGGTTCAAAACCAGCATGAAAAAGGATACTTTTTTTTCTTTGATCCTGCAAAAACAAATTGTGATAATGTATTTTTGCCATACCTCCCACCCCTAGGTTGGGTGCCAGTCAATTTTCATGACTTGAATGCAAAAAAAAAAAATGGATACCACAAGCTAAACTTACTCTTATACAATCTGCATATCATTGCTAACCAATGAAGTACACATATTTACATTTTTGTCATTTGAACATGGCAGCTATCCTTCAAACTTTGTGATAATTTCATGTTGAATTCCCTGTCAATACAGTACACTCTGTCCTATTGACGTGAAGTAAAAATACTTATGCCTTATACATAATTGGCAAAGTATATTTCTCCATTTATTTTTAATGACATGACTACTTTCCAGGTCCATTTATAATTCTTATTATTAATAACTAATTGATAACTAATTTAGATCATTTTGGTTACTGTTTCAGTTAAGTTAAAGCTGGAGAATGTTAAAACATTTTTTTAAATTCCTTTAAATATTTTTATATCCTAATAGTAATCAGTAAACACATGAACTCATGACATAAATATACACATTCCTTTCAATTGATTGGGACTGAACAAGATGAATTGCTGGCTTACAATCCTGTCCAGAGCTGCTGGGATCATGTAATATATGCTCTGTTCCATACAACACCATAATCCCTACAGTGAGTGCACCGGTAATGAAATTAATAATACTACACATTGACAGTGAGTGCTCTACATATTAGAGGCACAAAAGGTTTGATTATTGGACATACAGTGCACTTTGAGTGCAAAATTCACTACATTGGGCTAAGTAGATATTTGAGGTTCAGCCCTAGTGTTCTGGCCAGTAGCAAAGCGATGCAAACATGAGAGTTCAGACGTGGTCTAAAGAAATGGTTTTAAAAAGAGCAAAATAAAGGGAAGAAAATATTTTTTGGATGGCTTTTTATCAAAAACTACTGGTTTCTACAAAATCACCTACTCTAGGAAGGCAGCTGTTATCTAGTAAACCTGGTGATACACCAAACACGCAGCCTTCACTCTATGAGAAAAATATTATGTAACTGAAATTTAACAGAATAAACAATAAAATTCAATTCATTAAAACTGAAGTAATTTTTTTACTTAAGATATTCAACTGCATTTAAGTAAAATATGAGTACAGTAAATGCACCAGTTCCACAGATTACTTCGCAATATTCTACATTTGTTATTTATATAAGGATTTTGGGGCTTTATTCTTTACACCTCTGTATCCTGTAAGGGTAAAGATTAGTTGCTTTTCTTGATTTTCTTGAAAGGTGGCTTTGTTTGCCAAAACCCAGCTGTAATGTTGAAAGATCGATGAGGACAGAGGTTTGCCAATCAATGACTTTTTAAGTA
This sequence comes from Hoplias malabaricus, assembly GCF_029633855.1. Taxonomy (NCBI): domain Eukaryota; kingdom Metazoa; phylum Chordata; class Actinopteri; order Characiformes; family Erythrinidae; genus Hoplias; species Hoplias malabaricus. The sequence continues at coordinate 51,341,734 of NC_089801.1, read as the reverse complement.
CAGTTGTCTGAAATAGGAGCTTCACATTCACAGATATGAGCCACAGCTTAGAGGTAGAGCAGAGGAGAAGGGCTTTTTTTAACATGAGTGTGATCGATGCTGTCTGAGAGACAGGAAAAATGTGGTTTAAAGTGTGCTGTGATTGATGGCATTTGAGGCTTATCTGGACAGAGAAAACAAGCTCTCCATCATAATCTTCGGAAATGACAGTTTCACCACTGACATTGATGAACAGGGACACCTGCTTTTTTATGAAACATACATTCATAAAAATGGCTAAAAACCACAAGGAATACATGTGTGAAGTCAAAGACAATAGTGTGGATGCTAGAATGTTCTTTTTGGGCCTGATCTCCTCTCTTAAAAATAAAGTTACTAAATGGTTCTTGCATTGGGCATTAAAATTATGACTACTGCTCCCATTTAATAATTTCTTCTGCATTAATCATATGATTTCTCAATGCTGTTGTTGGCTTTATTTTGATTTGTAAAATGTGATTTAACAAGGCCAAAACTTCATAGAGTTTAGCCAGTTCACATCAAAAGCATTCTGAATGAACTAACAAAAAAAAAAAAAAAAAAAAACACAATCATGGTGTACCTTTCATAGTGATAATAAAGCAATGAATGATATATATATATATATATATATATATATATATATATATATATATATATATATATATATATATATATTAATTGCTGCATCCAACAAGAATGGTTAAAAGAAATCATTTCTTTCCAGTGAATTTCTTTCTTTCCAGTTTAATTTGTGAACTAAACGTTCTAATTCTGTGAAACTAAATCATCTGTCAATTGGTAATATTTTAGAATTTAATGCGTGTTGCACAAAACAAACAAAAAATTATTTTTGTCCACAGTCAAAATACCTGTTAAGAAGCTAAATACAGTGTGTGCAGAATTATTAGGCAAATGAATACTTTGAGCACATCATCCTTTTTATACATGTTGTCCTACTCCAAGCTGTATAGGCTTGAAAGCCAACTACCAATTAAGTAAATCAGGTGATGTGCATCTCTGTAATGAGAAGGGGTGTGGTCTAATAAGGTGTGCTTAATTATTAGGCAACTTCCTTTCCTTTGGCAAAATGGGTCAGAAGAGAAATTTGACGGATTCTGAAAAGTCAAAAATTGGGAGATGTCTTGCAGAGGGATGCAGCAGTCTTGATATTGCCAAACTAAAAAAGGCGCAAAATAACTGCCCATGAATTGAAGAAAATCAAGCGTGAAGCTGCCAAGATGCCATTTGTCACCAGTTTTGCCATATTTCAGAGCTGCAGTGTTACTGGAGTATCAAGAAGTAAAAGGTGTGCGATACTCAGGGACATGGCCAAGGAAAGGAAGGCTGAAAAACGACCACCTTTGAACAAGAAACATAAGATAAAATGTCAAGACTGGGCCAAGAAATATCTTAAGACTTTTTTCTAAGGTATTATGGACTCAGACACCAGCAAGGTGGAGGTGGGGTACTGGTATGGGCTGGTATCATCAAAGATGGACTTGTGGGACCTTTTTGGGTTGAGGATGGAGTGAAGTCCCAGACCTGCCAGTTTCTGGAAAACGCCTTCTTCAAGCAGTGGTACAGGAAGAAGTCGTTTGTTCACCTGATCTGAACCCCATAGAGAAGCTTTGGTCCCTCATAACATGTGAGATCTACAGGGAGTGAGATCTGAACAGTGTCTGGGAGGCTGTGGCGACTGCTGCATGCAATGCTGATCGTGAACAGATCAAGCAACTGACAGAATCTATGGATGGAAGGCTTTTGAGTGTCATCGTAAAGAAAGGTGGCTATATTGGTCACTGGTTTGTTTTTAGTTTTGTTTCTGAATGTCAGAATTGTTTATTCCTAAATTCTGTGTTGTTATATTGATAATAAAAATGAAAATAAACAAGTGAGATGGGTATAAATTTGGTTTTTATTATGTTGCCTAATAATTCTGCACAGTAATAGTTACCTGCACAAACAGATATTCTCCTAAGATAGCCAAATCTAAAAAAAAAAAAACACTCCAACTTCCAAAAATATTAAGCTTTGACATTAATGAGTCTTTTGGGTTGATTGAGAACAAAGTTGTTGTTCAATAATAAAAAGCATCCTCTCAAATACAACTTGCCTAATAATTCTGCACACACTATATACATTTTTAGCATACTTTAATATATAAATATAAGATGATGAAAAAGCTTTTCATTTCTAGGCAAGCAAATTATTACACAGATTTAAATTTGTTTTTGTTTTTCAGAATCTATCCTAAGTTTGTTTAAGCTGATTTGATTAAAGATTCAGATCGCTTTTTATTGGTTTATTTATTCGGTGTTTGTGTGTGTGTGTGTGTGTGGGGGGGGGGGTCGTTAAATACAACATTTTAAACATTTACATATATTTGCTCATAAAGGCATGTGGTTTTGCCTTTATGAAGTTCCTTAATTGCCTAATTGGTATTTATGTAACCTGACAAATATAGAACAACAGGTTTAGGTACAACTATCCTACTTCCATATGCCTCAGGTATATCAAACACCGACCAGCCAGCCTCTAGGTTTACATCTTTGTTTTGCCTTAATTTCCAACATTTTATCAGTGGCCATAGTAGTTCTGCAAATGACAGAATGTGGTAGCCAAAACACACATCGTCCTTAGTTTTCAGTATTGCCTAAACTGACATCAGAATAACAATACAATTTGCCATTATAATGAACATCCTTTCTGGATAAATTGGCTGAAGGACTTTTGTGTGATTCCTCCATGAGATTGTGTCCAGTGCAGTTAACCTCTCTGGAGACTTGGCTTGGCCGAACCTCTGCCGAAAGCTGGACAGGTTCTGATTTATGGAGTGAGTTTGCTGGTGTTAATTACAGCTGGAGGGGGAGAGAGTGCAAGGAGCCGGAGACTCCCCCATATCTCCCTCTTTTCTACACCTTCTTTTCTCTTCTACTCTTTTGCCTATATTTTTAAATGCCCATGTGTGCCTCAAAGACCTCTCCATTGACAAGGTCACACATACATTTAAACATTAAGGAAGATGTTTAATGTGATGCCATGAACATCTCTATAATACATATCCATTCAAGGTCAGTGCAATTTGAGCTTTAGACTAGGAGTACTCTCTTCTGAGAATGTAACTTGAAGGTTGTAGAGACATATCAACACATATTTTTGGCTAGATACTTGAGGGAAGTCTTTATTTATTTATTTATTTATTTATTTATTTTAACTAGTTATCCAGTTAATTCAGAGCAACGTCCCCCACAGCTGTATGATATATTTGTATGAGGCATGCAATGTCTTATGGCGAGGCAAGGACAAAAACACAAAAAGTATACAAAATCACACTGATCAAGTTCAGGAATATAATGCTGAACCATGCCATAGACAAGATCTCAAAAATCATATTACACGCTAGTTTTAATTCATTCATTGTATGAAACCACTTATCCAGTGCAGGATCATGGTGGGTCTGGAGCCTACCTGGAACTACTGGGTGTAAAGCAGGAACATACCCTGGAGGGGGAACCAGTCCCTTGCAGTGTGACACACACTCATACATTCACTCTTACACTCACACCTATGGACACTTTTGAGTAACTAATCCACATACCAACATGTAGAGGGGTTGGACAATGAAACTGAAACATCTGTCATTTTAGTGTGGGAGGTTTCATGGCTAAATTGGACCAGCCTGGTGGCCAATCTTCATTAATTGCACATTGCACCAGTAAGAGCAGAGTATTAAGGTTTAATTAGTAGGGTAAGAGCACAGTTTTGCTCAAAATATTGCAATGCACACAACACTATGGGTGACATACCAGAGTTCAAAAGAGGACAAATTGTTGGTGCATGTCTTGCTGGCGCATATGACCAAGACAGCAAGTCTTTGTGATGTATTATGAGCCACAGTATCCAGGGTAATGTCAGCATACCACCAAGAAGGATGAAACACATCCAACAGGATTAACTGTGGATGCAAGAGGAAGCTGTCTGAAAGGGTTGTTTGGGTGCTAACCCGGATTGTATCTAAAAAAAACATAAAACCACGGCTGCCCAAATCAAGGCAGAATTAATTGTGCACCTCAACTCTCCTGTTTCGACCAGAACTGTCCGTCGGGAACTCCACAAGGTCAATATACACAGCCGGGCTGCTATAGCCAAACCTTTGATCACTCATGCCAATGCCAACGTCAGTTTCAATGGTGCAAGGAGCGCAAATCTTGGGCTGTGGACAATGTGAATCATGTATTGTTCTCTGATGACTCCACCTTTACTTTTTTCACCACATCCGAGAGAGTTACAGTGTGGAGACGCCCCAAAGAAGCGCACCACCCAGACTGTTGCATGCCCAGAGTGAAGCATGGCGGTGGATCAGTGATGGTTTGCCATAACATGGCATTCCTTTGGCCCAATTCTTGTGCTAGATGGGCGCGTCACTGCCAAGGACTACCGAACCATTCTGGAAGACGATGTGCATCCAATGGTTCAATGATTGTATCCTGAAGGTGGTGCCTTGTATCAGGATGACAATGCACCAATACACACAGCAAGATTGGTGAAAGATTGGTTTGATGAACATGAAAGTGAAGTTGAACATCTCCCATGGCCTGCACAGTCACCAGATCTAAATATTATTGAGCCACTTTGGGGTGTTTTGGAGGAGCGAGTCAGGAAACGTTTTCCTCCACCAGCATCACGCAGTGACCTGGCAACTATCCTGCAAGAAGAATGGCTTAAATCCCTCTGAACACTCTGCACGACTTGTATATGTCATTCCCAAGACGAATTGATGCTGTATTGGCTGCAAAAGGAGGCCCTACACCATACTAATAAATTATTGTGGTCTAAAACCAGGTGTTTCAGTTTCATTGTCCAACCCCTGCATTTTTGAACTGTAGGATACCAGAGCACCCAGAGAAAACCACATGGAAAAATGCAACCAGTTTCAGTTTCTTCTGCTCATTCTCCCTGACTTTTCTCCTTGTTAATCTTTTTCCCTATAGCTCCCTGTCACTCACCCCTCTTAGCCCCTAGAGTCCAACCCATAGGCCATTAATTTAATTCTCTCAAAAGGAGGAATGGGTCACCAATCTCAAATTCAAATGTAATTTTCTTTGCGGTCCTTGAAGGTGAGATACCAATTTTCCACTATTTCTCTTCCTACCCTGCAAACATCACCTAACCAAAGTCACCCCTCAGTGCACAGATTTAGCATCTGCCCCAAATAAACAGTGCTAAGAGGCACTGAGAACTAACTGCCATGGGACTGGAAATAGAAAGTTATACCATGCAGTAAATAAAGAATATTTGTACTAAGTTGTTTTGGTATCATTTGGTCCCATAACCTGAGAGTTTAATAGATTTATTTGGTTATTTCATTAATTTAAAAAATAAATAACACCAATTTTCTCCAAAATAAGCATTGTACTATGTAAGGAATAAAAGTGTGTACAGTATTAAGTTAGTGTGACATCATTAGGTACAATAACGTGAGAGTTTAATTGATTTATTTGCATATTAACATACGCTATATATTTCTTCTGGTAATTGTGCAACAGTCCTTAACACAGGAGCTGGGTACATAACATTGATAATCGGCTGCGTTTCTGGCTTAATCTCAGCAAGTACAATTTAAAAAAAAAAAGGTTGTGGATGTAATTTTTTGGCTTATTTTTTTACACCAAGTATCTGCAACAGTGTCGGTGAATATACGTTTTGATAACTGGTGAAAAAAGTGGAATTCTGAATCTCAAACAAATATCGAATGTGAAGCTAACTTGCTAACTCCTGCAGTTCTAGTTTTTTGGTTTCTCCATTTCTTCATCCTAAATTAACCCATGGCTTCACTCCAACTATGATGGAAATAAAATATTTTTAATATGGGCAAGCTAGGTAGAGATAGCTAGTTACATAGTTTTTATTGATTTACCCGGTTTTCCACTTGATTAAACGGATCCAACCTGACTCATCCTTTGTCCATCTTGTAAGTTTTTAGCGGCATGCTGACAATGGCAGAGTGTAAACAGAGACATGTGTGGAGCTATTTCAACTCTGTCTCTCTTCAGTCTCTGGCGGAGTCCTTCGGTGCTGCAGGCAGGCACAATATGGTTATAAAATAAGTAACGAAATAAATACATGCTTCTACAAAGAGCTGCATGAGTTCAGCTTGGAGTAAATGTGTATCACTGAGATAATTTCACACAGGCAAAAAAGCCTAGATTTGTTCAAGTAACGTTTCCTAAACAATTGATCATTTATAGTGAATTACATAGACTAGGCATCATTAAATTATAGCTCAGCTTTATTGTAAATGAGGCCGCTACTTCAGTATAATTCAGAGTTTAAAATAAATAAATTAATAAATAAATCACTCTGATGTCTTGTATTCTTTATGAAGCTATGATATGAAATACACAACTTTTTTTTTATTTTTAGATTAACCAGACACCCCTAATAACAAGGAATCAGCAGGCCACGGCTGGTGTCTGGGGGCAAAGTTGGAGGTCAACTGGTGTTTTGCACAACATATTCTGGGCAGACCACCATTAATTAAACAGACTTTTAGACAAAATGCCACATTTTAGCACTTTTCCATTCACAATCCAATTTACAATTTTTCATTAATTATGTTCTTTTGTTATCCTTTATGAATGAGATTAGTAAATCATTTTAATCCAGCACAGTGTCAACATTTTCAGCATAATCATTTTATATCAGGCTTATACTCATTATTATACCTCTCATAGTTGTTGGTAATATTTTTATTTGTTTGTTTTCCAAAATAAAAGTCTCTGTGAATTTCAAATGAATTTGAGTTAAGATAAAAAAAAATTGTTATATCCTGTACACAGGACAGGAATTTGAGTGGTCTGATGGGGGACCAGCAGTGGTCTATAGTCAGTGGTGTGCCAACCTTTTTGCGTCAGTGGACAGATATATGCTCGCTGTCTGGGACATTAGGTGTATTTGCACAAAGTATCGGTATTGGATCGATATTTCTGATACCAGTTTCGAAAAGGATATCGGTGGTATCAAATATCACTAATAAAAACAAGTAAGCAGAGGGACTTTTCACACCTGAAGGCTGAGAGGTGGGCTCAATTCACATTGGCCAGTTTCCTGAACAACAGCCAGATTACTCAATAATATTCAAAGCAGTGAGATGAGGCAGCCATTAGCAATTATTTCAGTGTGATAATGTAGATTTACTTAACAGATTTATGTCTTTATTTATTTTATATATAAAGAAATATGTGTATTTTCAAAGATGTTATATTTCATGGATTTATCAAATAATGCTTAAAATCCGTCAGTCTTTCAATTTCACATGTCATTCATCATTCAGGCATCATAGGGTATTAGGTATCATGTTTTATTTATAGCATATAATTCTACAATAATATCCTAATATACACACTACTGTGAAAAAGTCTCAGGCCTCTAAGAAAATGCTAAAAATTCTATGCAAATCCATCTAGACCACGCACCAATTACCTCTCCACAGCTTAATTTATACCCCATCACTCTCAGTCCATCCCTGTGTCGAAGAACCTTTACACCCACCACTACCCCGTCTCCTCCCTTTTTTCATTCTGACCATTTAATCCCTTGGGGGAGGGGGGTGTTGTGGGTGTGGCTTTACGCACACGCCTCCTAGCCACCTCAAACATCACTGGTAAAAGGGGCCAAGGAATTTTGAATAAAATTTGGCTGGTTTGACCAATTGGGTGACCTTGGGAAATGGGGGTTCTGATCATAAATGCCTCAACACCTTTATATTATTTTAGCAACTTTTGTGTACTTTGGGTACTTTGCGAGTAACCTTCATAGCCAAGGAAGATACATGCTACAACCAGACTAGTTTACTTATGTTCATCCTTTATGCAACTTTGTAAAATCTCACGTTGTTTAGGACATATATTGGACAATCTGTGAATTTAATATAAATTGTTTATGTATGTATGTATGACATAGATATATATATATATATATGGGACATATATGGACGATATATATTAATGTACATTGCTAATGTATGTTATTTGTGTATAACATATACAGTACTGTGCAAAGGTTTTAGGCAGCAGAGATTATGAGATTTAAAAAGCTATTTATCTGAGTAGTGTTTATTTCATAAAAACAAACAACAAATAATACCCAACACTGGAATAAAAGAAATAACATTATTCCAGCAAGTGTGATATTCTGTGTGTGAAAGTGTTGGTTTAATTTTTTCCAAAACTCACCCAATACCTAGTTTTACTGGTTAATGTATAATGATTTTAAATAATGTGTGCTGTTGATTTAACAAATTCATGCAATCAAGGAGAATCTGAACAAAATCTTGGTCTTCAAATTCACTCACATCTACTACTTTATATAAAAAAAAAAAAAAAATATATATATATATATATATATATATATATATATATATATATATATATATATATATTTGTATTTACTGTGATTATATAAAACTGTATACAAGCACCACGCTTGCTGAGAAGGCATTACCTTAAATAAATATATATATAATTATCTTAGTTAACTTTCAGAGTTCTTATTGCATTTTCCTATTCAGCACATCATCAAAATGTAATAAAGGTGTCCATTGTGAAAATCTCCAAGGGTTTTCCTCAGACATTTATTGGTATGGAAAAATAGACTGAAAGGTACTGGACCATTAAACAATGTTTCTTTTCCCAAGATTCCCACGGACACCCTACCCTCCAAGGTGAACTGATACACTCGCAGCAGTCATTAGAAAGCTGTAGTTGTTCACAGAGTCCAACACTGAGATGAATAACTACATAAGTCAGTTGACTTAGAAGCTGTAATTTTAGAACTTGTCTGTGTTCAGTTTTAATGATTTGATATGTTGCTAATGTTTCGATCTGTGCTTAGGGGTGGGTTTGGGAGTACTTTTTGGAAATAGCATCTGGTCTGGTTATTGCTAATCTGGCACCTTGAGCAAAATCATGAAGCATACAACTTAAAAGGCTCACATATCAGGAGAACTTGTTTTCCTCAGCCATTTCATTTGATAACGTGACCTACTTAGCGTATACTGCATATTGAGTGGGCTTCGCATACATTTCCTAACTGCTCTGTGACTAAAGGACCGACACTCACCAAACACTGCATTAGGAACTGTTGTACACCTACCACCTACTCATATATAGGATGTGGTAGAACAGGAGATTTGCAAAATGAAAGTGCATCTGAAAAATCTGCAGGTACATGTAATCATGTGAATCTGCAAAGAAGGTTTTTGTATGCTTGTAGAATCCTTGCATGAAAAATTTTGACTGTTTTGAAAGAAAATGGAAGCTCTGCTGAGCATTAGTATTGTGTATCAGTTTTATATAATGATTAGCATGTAGAAATATCCAGTTCTGTGTATAAATGTCCATTTTACTGTGGACATTTATGTGGCTCAGCTACTTTAGCAGGAAGATTTTAATGAGGAACAACACATATTGCAGGCAAGATGTAAGACAAATTAGACTAATGGATTTGGTGGCAATTGTACATTTGGAAACATATCTGGGAAGAAACATCTATTGGGCCTTATATCTCCTCTGAGGCAAATGAAAACCTTAAGCAAAATAGTACCCTGAAGTATTTTTGATTTACGTCATTAAATGTTATGTTAGCTCAGACTACAATTTAGAGGGTGCCAAAGGCCATTTCACCAACTTCCTGGGCAGATGGTGCAGTTGCAGACCAGAGGGCAGTGGTCAGTGTCTGTGTTCCTCAAACACAGGTGACAATGTTTGCTTAATTAAGTAAATGACAGATGTCACTGAAAATGAAGCAGGGCAGGGGAAGTGAAGTGTGGAAAGAGAACAGAGAGTTTACTGTATATGATGTCATACGATAGCGAGTACTGACTTTTTTTCCAAGTTCACTTTAAAGGCACTCTTTAAAACTCGTTCATGAGCTTTTTACCATCATTCATTGTAAATTAAATTAAAGATTGGTATGATACATTCTTGATAATATTCACACACTTTTTAAAGCATTTTTCATAGCAGCATGTATACATCAATAATATAAAAGAGACAAGTATACTTGTCTAAATTTCATCCAGATCAAATTTCTTTATTCAGTATGTGAAAAAGCTTTGTCACTGAATTAACATCTCTATTCATAAAACCAACTTCGTTTCTCTAATTCAAAATTTTCCAGAAAAAACAAGCACAGAAAATCAGTGTTTTCTGTAAACTTTGCTAATCATTTTATTGTCAAGCATTATAACGCCAAACAAAGTGTTGACAAAGTGTTACCTATACTGCTCTGGCTTGTGGCATCTTGGAGATCAAATGTAAGGTTTTGAAGTGGTCCGAGTCCAACTCTTCACTTGAATGCTATTTAGATGCAGTTAAGCAGGCAGTTCATGCTCAAATACTCAAAGATAGCTGATATAAAAAAAAATTCTGAAAAGAAAGTGGGTCACAAATTCCTCCACAGCAAAGGATGGCACAACCAGTTAAAATATTTAGGGGGGCAAGTGCTTTTTCACATTTGTGATATACGTTTGGAATAAATCTTTATCCTAAACAAAATTACGAGTCTTAATTCTCTACAACAGGCTTTGATTGACTGGTATGGATACAGCTAAAAAAGTCATTATTTTAAAATAATGATGAGATGATTTTATGATATAAATGGAACAATTTTAGTCTAATCAATCAAAATCAAAAAGTGCCCTCTGAGTTAAATAGGGTGATTTCATGGATACCCTGAAAAACGTTAAGTTTGATGCCAGAACCTGTCATCCTTCAATTAACATGTCTTTCCTTTTTTTCAAAGCTTCTGGACACATCTATCTATCTATTGATTGTGATTGTTATGTTATCATTATTACTATTATTCTATTTTGTGTTTTGAATTTTATATCTGTTAAACGTTGTTTGTTCTTGTGAAATTTTCTATAAATAAAATATACCAAAAAAAAAAGAAAAAGGAAAAGTGACAAAAACAAATACAACAGAAATCAGACTGTATTTTTGTGACTTATATTTGGGATATGAGTGAGACCAGTGCCCTGTTGTAAAGAAATAAATAAAGCACTTTACAAGAGAAATAAAATAAAATGCTCCATGTTTACTCTGGAGATATATGTGTATAGTTGGGGAATTCAATTTGTTTGACGTGTCTCACTTTATGAATAACAGAAGCACAGTGCACTCATGCCCCCGTTCTCATCCTTTCAGAAAAATACAAGTGACAAGGGAACACTTCACTTAACAGCCTGAAACCACACCAATGGAACATGTGTATTCACATCTATTCTTGTCTGGAAGAACAAGTTCCATATTCATTATTCATGTGTCAGATTCTCTGTTGTGACATGAAATTCCAAGATTCATGAGTAGTGAAAAAAGTAAAAAAAAAAATAAAAAGAAAGAAAGACAACAACACAAAACTTGAACATGAGGTGATCTCAATGGCCCAAACTTTCTTATACTGTAACCTGAAATATTAATTAACTGAATGCAAAATATTTTCCAAAGAAAAATTAGGAGAATTAAGTTAACATAGCATTGCTGTATGAAAAAAAACAGCACATTATTTTCCTAAGCAATCATTTAAAAGAAGGAAAAACACTATATAAGGTAGCTGATTTTTTCAGACTGTGCCAAGTACACGTGTAGCGTGCCCCAGAAGACCTTGAATGCCTGGGGGGTGTGGTTTCCTAATTAGTGATGATGTGAACATATTGAAGGAAGTCTCCATACTTACAGTGTTACATAAATATAAAGATTTATTTATAAACAAAGAACAGCATCAAACAAACCACTTTGAGCTGCTTGGGAGAAAGAGTTTGAGCCAATACTCCTATCCCTAACAGCTGAAAATCCCCACTTAAATAGGGGGGTTGTTTCGCATTCACTCATCTGAAAATTATATCATTCCTTTGTTACTAAAAAAGAGGACGAGTAAGGGGTCTGCTGACCTGGATCTCCCACCTTCTCCTTCCCAACTCAGGAAAGGGCCTTATATCTAAACATTCTGTATGTTGGAGAACAATATGTGGAAGAAGCCCAGAAAACAATATCTAAATATTCTATATGTTAAGAAACAATATGTGGAGGAAGCCCAGAAAACTATAGGTGGAAAAAGCATAGACACCACAGGGGCATTTTGCTGCCATGTTTTGTGTCACTTTTTTCCTACTATGAGACATTTCTATTCTAATGAGATTGTTATCTCTCTTATGACAATATTATTATTACTAATACCAATATTCTAGTTATATTTCATGGTGTATATTATACATTCCATCATGTTTACAAGATCTGAACCCAACCACGCATAGGAGACATTGGATAGACATGACTGTACTCTCTACCATCATTTTAAAAACATTTCAAGAACTCTTTTGGAATACTGATATCAGCCCTCTAGTTCAAAAAGTACAATGGTGGTTTTAGAGTCCAGTTTTATTCCCTAAATGAAGGTAGAGAATATGTAACCTTGAAGGTATCACCAGAGTGGCAGGTATTCTGACAGTATAGAGGTCTCCTATATGGGGGATATCTGTGTTTACAGTTTTTCTCAGTCACTTTGGAGCATTTGTCAGATCAGAATTTATCAAAATTATGGGCAGCAGTGGCCTAATGTTTTGATTACAGTTTAATTCCCCATGCAGCTTTATATGTACACCTCTGCCTAAAGGGTGTTTCTCATGTTTATATTTCTGATTTGCCAGATTTGATCCCTTTGTGGTAAACTGTCTTGTCATTATTTTCAGTATCATAATGACATGTTCTGTCATTGACCTACAGTACAAACAGTAAAAAGCATGAATATGAATCTTGTCCGGTCTCTTTCTCCTACATACAGTAATGTCTAAACACTCTTTAATGTCTGTACTCTTTATATGCACCTCACAGTCAAAGTGCAGCCTAGTGCATTTTCACTGTCATCAAAACATTCAGAAAACACTTACAGAGTTACTGATATACTGACAATGTGGCTAAACATTTTGACTGTCTCATTCGTAATCAATGACACAAGATCTTGTAATTCTGATAACACTGACATATTAATTGATAAATACTTCTGGGACATAAACTAAAGCTTTAAAGATTTAGCAGCAATCCACCCTGTGGTGGTGTTTATAAGAAATGTTTGGAGAAATTCACATAATGTTTTGCAAATATAAATGATGATCTGAGAAATGGTGTAAAATGACTGAGTAATGGTGTAAATGGTGTAAAATGACTGTAAGTTTGCAAGCTATAGGCCACAGTGCTGTGGTACCTTTAGTAATATATAATTACTTTTAGGGAAGTAAAATTTAGCTAGTAGTTACAGGAGTTACAGGAGGATTCATTCAGGTTCAGTATGTCACATGATTTTCTCCTTACTTCTTCCTGTTCTAGACTGCTTGTAGATGCAGTTGTGCCCAGAGAAGCTGATGTATATTTCCTACAGTAAATATTAGTACTACCCTGCTTCCCTGAGGCAGTTTGTGCTTTCTGCCGCAACTGAAATTCAGCATGGGGGGGGGGTACAGGGGAGCCCCATAGTGGTTACTTTCCAGAGAGCCAGCTGTTTTTATTACCAAGATGTGGAATACGATTTGAACCCAGACCTTGCCTTGCAGGCTCAATCTAGACAGAGTGAGAGTTGTGCAGTTGACTGAGGCCACATGAGACCAGCAAGCCTCACCTCCAGCCTATACTTATACCCCCTCAAATTTCTAGTGTGGAGGTAACAGAAATTGTGTAAAAGTCAAAGTACATTATGTTTGGAGGCTGGCAGAGTAGTTAAAATATTGGGGAATGCTAATGCAATTAATATTGATGAATATTTAATTCCTTATTCCACAAGAATCCTTATTCCAAATATCATCTAGGTTCTCATTGCCGTTGACTATATTTATCTGATTTTTTGCAGCAAATACATTTTAAATGTCATTAAATTTAAATTTTTTTTCATTGTTGTAGAACCACAAATAAATAAATAATCCAAATCAATAAAATAAACTAATCAACATTAAGATTTATCAAATATGTTAATCCCCTGTTCCAGATATATGGCATTTATTTATTTATTCATTTATTTAATTTCTGTATGTCCTTTATCCAACCACCGCTTTAATGAAAAACATACATTTAACTAATTAAAAAAAGTACAAAGAACTAGTTAATTCACTTATGTGTGGGGACAGGTACATAACAACAGGGGAAACTAGCTACAACTAAGGATTAAGCTACAGCTTTAAATTGCCCATAACTAAACAACTAAGCCATGACATTACACTTTTCTTGCTCCATAGGTGGGTAATAATATCTTATTTTTGCTTTATTAGATCATTTAGGTAGGAACCCACTCTAAATTCGTAAGACAATTAACTGCATGAAAGTAAACACAAACCCAAAACGGCTACAAACTAAACAACTCCAGATACAGATGAGTTTCTGTAGTTATTCAAACAGTGAATTAAAAATTCAACTTTAACCACATACAAACAGTAGTTGTTTCTCTCCTTCAAACTTACAGACCACTTTATAAAATGTAAGCTTCTAGAGGTAAACAAATCAGAGGGAACTGTAGTTCCCCACAATCATAGACTTTCCATTTAATTGGTGTATCCAGTGTGTCACGCCCTTGACCTGTCAGGTCTGTTTTCCCCACCATGTGCTCTCTTAGCACATGGCTCTCTTTGTTATTGTCCTTGTCTCTGCCTATGTCCCGCCTTCTTTCCTCCTCTTTGTCAGTGTCCTCGTCAGTGTTGTTTGTAATCCTGCCCCTTCATTATTAGTCTCAGGTGTTCTTGTGTGTATTTAAGTCCCCTTGTCTCACTTCCTCTTGTTAGACATTTCATCTCTGTATTCCTTCCAAGTCTGTCTGTTTCTGTTGCTCTTCACTGTCGTTGATTCTACTTTTGTCACACTGTTTTACTCCATAGTCGTCTGTCTCTGCTGTTCCTCGTGTTGTTTACTCCCAAGTCTATTAGCCTCGTCTGGTCTATTAGCCATCATTTTATTTCTGCCCGAGTCTGTATGTCTTTGTTTTGTTATATTCATTCATTCATTATCTGTAACCGCTTATCCAATTCAGGGTCGCGGTGGGTCCAGAGCCTACCTGGAATCATTGTTTTGTTATAGTTTTGGTTAAATAAAGTTGCTGTGTTTTAGCGTGTGCGTCTGCCTCCGTCAGTCCGACTCCACGTTCCTGACAGAATGTCCAATCCACCAAAGGACACAGCTAACGCGGGCATGTCACCGGATAAAGCCATTAAAATAGCAGAGGAAGCACTGGCCATAAGGGTGGGTGATCAACCTGCTACTTTGCAATCCTTCATGGGAGTACCCGGTGAATTTGAAGGAGGTCCCAACTGTAAGGGATTTTTATTATAGTGCAGACTTTATTTCAATTTTTGACGTGTCCTGCTCCTCCTGACATTGTCCAGGTCATCTTTGTTAGATCTCTTCTCAGAGGAGAGGCGTTGCAGTGGGCAGAACAATTAATTAAAGAAAAGGCCCTTGAACTAACTGTAGAGACATTTTTAGAACTCTTAAAGGAGAGATTCTCCCTTTCTGTTCCCGAGGATTACCACCTACGGTCCGGGGAAATTATTTTTTGGAGGTAGGAAGGGGGGGGGGGTGAGGGTAGGGGCTGTTAGCCTCAAACCGCTGGACATGGGAGGTGCGCATCTCTGGGGGAACTACAGTTGAAGAAGACCCTCAAGAGTGCGCCCATCAGTCCCCCTAAACCTGCAATCACCCAAGCAGGTGCCCGGCGAGCACCACAAGCCCCTGCCTCTGTGGATGTCTCCGTTCTTGAACCCCGCCTATCCTGTCCCTGTGAAGGCGGGAATCCCAGCCGCTCCTGTCCCAGCGAAGGCGGCTTCCTCAGCCGCTCCTGTCCCAGCGAAGGCGGCTTCCTCAGCCGCTCCTGTCCCAGCGAAGGCGGCTTCCTCAGCCGCTCCTGTCCCTGTGACTGTGGCCCCGGCCGCTTCAGGTCGTGTCCGTAGGTCCTCGGGGCCGATCCCCAGAACTGTGCCCAGGCTGGTCCCTCAGACTTCCCCACAGACTTTTGCCAGTCCTGGGCATTCCCCAGTTGTTTTTGTTCCCCTCTCTGTCCCTGTCCTGTTTCTATCCTAGTACCTGTGTCTGTATTTGTCTCTGTTCCCGTCCCTGTGTTTGTGTCTGTCCCCGTATATATCCTGGTCCCTGTTCCCCTGCCAAGTCCTGTCCAGTCCCCGTTTCAACCCTCTGTCCTGTCTCCAGTCCAGTCCCCGTTTCAACCCTCTGTCTTGTCTCCAGCCTCTGTTCTTGTCCATTCCCAGTTCTCCATTCCATCTCCTGTCCAGTCCCAGCACCCAGCCTCAGTCCAGTCACCTGTCTTGTCTCAAGGCTCAGTCCTGTCTCCATTCCAGTCCCCTGCTTATAATCCTGTCCAGTCTAAGTCCCCATCCAGTATCCGGCCCAATGTCCTGCCCCCTGTCCAGTCACATGCCCCTGTACAGTCTTCCGTCTCAGGTCCTGTCCTCAGTCTTGTCTCAGTTCCTGTCCAATGTGCGACCCCAGTCCCGTCCTGTCTAGTCCATTCCAGTCCCTAGTCCCGTCACCTGTTCAGTCTCCTGTAGCCCCCACTTTGTCAGTTTCCTGTCCAGTCTCCTATATCCGGTCCTGTCTTGTCCCTAGCTCCTGTGTCTGTTCCTGCCTTGTCCTGTCTCCTGATGGTTTCTTGTCTTAGTCTGTCTTGTTTTCCGTGCCCTCTCCTGCGCCAGCTCCTGGGGGGTCTAGGTGTACGCGCCCCGGGAATTGCGCGTTCAGGAGGGGGCATCTGTCACGCCCTTGTCCTGTCAGGTCTGTTTTCCCCGCCATGTGCTCTCTTAGAACATGGCTCTGTTTGTTATTGTCCTTGTCTCCGCCTATGTCCCGCCTTCTTTTCTCCTCCTTGTCAGTGTCCTTGTCAGTGTTTGTAATCCTGCCCCTTCATTATTAGTCTCTTGTGTGTATTGTAGTCCCCTTGTCTCACTTCCTCTTGTTGGACAAACTCACTTCCTCATTTCTGGACAAATCTGTCTGTTTCTGTTGCTCTTCACCGTCATTGTTTCTACTGTTGTCACACTGTTTTCCCCTGTAGTCGTCTCTCTCTGCTGTTCCTCGTGTTGTTTGCTCCCAAGTCTATTAGCCTCGTCTGTTCATTGTTTTATTTCTGCCCGAGTCCGAGCGTGTGTGTCCGCCTCCGTCAGTCCGACTCCTCGTTCCTGACACAGAGATACTACCAAGTTACAAATTAGGAAATAGGAACCAAGTCAGTTTCTTTGTCAGAATACCTGGGATAAAAAATAATTATTCTGATTTTGTGTTGCTTCTTGTGTAGAGTGAAGAGATTTTAGAATTTTCCCACCTCCTCATCTGAGTATCTCATTTCACAGTGTTGGCCTGTGTTTCTATGAGAGTGTAAAGATAATGATAAATGGTAACAATAAAACAAGGAGTGCAGAGATGTTAGAGAACTGACTAAATTTGTGAAATACATCAAAATATGTCAAGAAACAAGAAAAAAAAAACCTTACAAGCAAAATGGCTACAAATGAGTTACAGGTCACTCTCTTATCACTGCAGTGCCCTTGAGCTGTGGCTCATTTTCATTTAAAGGAACAAGCACTGAAGTCTTTATGAACAGGACAGTTTAGATAGAATGAAAATTGTGCAGTGTCATTTGATCCTTGTGGTATTTTGAACAAAGCACATCACAGATCATTCATTAAGACCCCAGAGAACTGTGGTAACTTCAGGAAAAAGAGTATAATACAGCCCGTTTATAAGGTCTTCAGTAACCTCAAATGATCATTTAACCCCCTGATTTACTCTGACCATAAATGATCAACTAAGCTACTGCTTTACACTGTTTATAACTGACCAGTTAAGCTACTGTTTTACATTGATTAATTGTGTCGCAGTCACAGAGCTCCAGGGTCCTAGAGGTTGTGGGTTCGAGCCCCGCTCCAGGTGTCTGTGAAGAGTTTGGTGTGTTCTTCCCATGTCCGCATGGGTTTCTTCCAGGTGCTCCAGTTTCCTCCCACAGTCCAAAAACATATATTGATAGGTGGATTGGCTGCTCAAAAGTGTCTGTAGGTGCGAGTGTGTGAGTGAATTTGTGAGTGTGTGGGTGTGTTGCCCTGTGAAGGACTGGCAGCCCCTCCAGGGTGTATGTATCCTGCCTTCAACCCAATGATTCTGGGTAGGCTCCGGACCCACCACGACCCTGAACTGGATAAGCGGTTACAAATAATTAATTAATAACTGAATGAATAATTATGCTACTGTTTTACAATTACTATGACTGATTCAATTAAACTTCAGCTTAGCACAAACAATAACTGACCAATTCAGCTTTATACTCACCATAAGTGACCAATTAAGCTGCATTTTTACACAGATCAATGAAGCTGCTGCTTTATAATTGATGCACCTCACCTGCCGTAATAATGGCGTTGAAGAATGACATGAATGATAAATAAACGTTTTGATATATAGACCCTACAGGAGCATATTTATTCTGTGTTATCCAACAAAACCATCAATTCAAGAATGTTTTGACCAAATCCTGGGCTCATGCTGCCCTCTGTTGTAAAACAACTGTAAATCCATGGTGGTCTAAAGATGGTGGTCCTTTTTCAGGAATGTGTCATTAAGTGATGGATGCTTGAAGGGAGAAGCAGTGGTAAGTGTAAATTCCTACTGAGATAACAGTGAGCATCCACACACCTACACACAATGAGATACACACAGTACCAGAGGAGTATATTGCACCACTGATACAGATGTTGTAAACCTGATATGCCTACATGATGGAGCATACACAAAAGTCATCTATTTTAGAGCATGTTCTATGCATTCAGGGCCATTGCTGAATATTCTAGTGGCCTATGAAGAATTCGTTCAAACTTACATTATTATTGTGGTAATTAAATTAATTTGTAATTATATTATATTATTCATTGTCAGTAACCACTTATTCATTTCACAGTTGATGCATGCCCGGAGCCTACCCGGAAACACTAGGTGCAAGGCTCGAAACACAGCCTGAAGGGGGCGCGAGTCCTTCACAGGGAGACACACACTCACGCATTCTGGAATTTATTTAAATCATAATTTTTTTTCTAATATCTTTTATAGGTACAGAAATCAGTTTTAAAGAAGGCTTTATGCAAGACTTGAGACACTGATGAGAGGATTTCATACCTTTTAAGACACATTAACATTAAAGACGTCAGGCACTGATAATGATGATGATGATGATTAGTTGTATTATAAATTACGAATGTTTCTGGAACTTATGCAAATGTATTTTTTGGAAATCCATAATCCAAGAGAACACAATTCTCCTACTCTGAGGTGAGTTGGCAATGTGATATAATTTGATAGCAGTTAAAGGGAATATTTACAACTATGGGTAAACTGTCCTCTGGTTTGTTTATGATCAGAAGGTCCACATATTTTAAGGTGGAACCATAAAGTTTGAGGGGGAAAAAAGACTGTTGTTTGTATGTGGCTGACATTTAACTTATCTGTAAGTTTTTATTGACTGTTTTATTCACAAACTTATTTGTAACTCGAAATGTTTCTTTTTGTAGCACATTCGGTCTGTGTTTACTAGTTAGTCAGTTCCAACTACAGCAAAAATATATAAATATTACCCACCTCTAGAACAGGGATGGAGCAATATCATCATCTGAGTTCAAGCTTTTCAATGTTTGGGGGTCTGTTCGTTGTTTAAAAACTTACAAAATGCTGTTTACTGCTGTGAACAGAGAGAGAAAACCTAGCATTCCAGACTGATGCCTTCCCATTTTATACCCATTTAAGACACTGGGACTTCTTAACCCCTTTAGACCTGTTCTGAGAACACAAACAGACTGGAGTTAGCAAATGGAAAGAAAACAGCCTCAAGTATTTTCTTTTAAAATCATGATTGTTTCCTTTAAGGCTCATTGAACATCTTTGTCACATTCAATGATACAGGTGTCTGCAACCCTAGGCACACACATACACACTGTACAGACCCAATTGTGACCGGCTTACCTTGCTGTAATCAACAATATTAATATCAAAATAAATGTTCCAAACCAGTATGACTTCCCAGAGATGACCATATGGCTTACTAACACATGAACAGGCAAAGCAGGAAGGGCCAAAACAGCTCTCACTGAGGGACCAGAAGACCTAATCAATATCAGGAAGGAATTTTATTACTGAATAATCACAGCAACAACCATCATAGACAAAGGGAACTAGTCTAAACACGAAGTTGACAGAACTCAATTTCCACAGAGTTCTGTATAGTTAGAACTTGAGGGGTATTTACACAACTGACATCACATCCTTCAGAAGGAGTTTAGGGGAAGGTGGTATTGTCAATCTATAATGTATATAATCAATGAATATAATCAGTGTTTTTCTACTACACAATGTTTAGTCCAGCTTCGCTGAGTGCATGGTACATCCTTGTATCTTGCTACTGCTTGTTGTAATAAAGGTTTTCCATTTTTTCATCAATTTTTGAGAGACGTCCCATTTTTCCTACAACATACACACAGATAAACACATAGACGACTTTGCAGCCAATCACAGCAAATTTATCAGTTAACATCAGTGACAAGGCAATTAGAGCTACAGATTTCAAAGTGAGCAAACAAGGTGTGTGAGTGAGCAATGTATAGGAACGTCCTCTTGTCCTGCAGGATTTTGGAAGAAGAGTCAACACTCAACAGGTAGAATGAAGTGATATCAGACACTGCATTACACTTAGTGAAGCAAAATTCACTGTCTGTCAAAATGTCACCATTTTCTAGATAACCTAGTTAATATTTGAACCAATGGTATTGCTTTACAGAACCTACTTGCTAGGAGGCAACTTTACTCAGCCAAACCTGAGTGGGTTTTTCTATTTCAGTCATTCTTTTGCTATATAATATAGTCCTATCATAGGACTGAGTTTTAAAATAATTTTTTGTTTTATTTTTGTTTTTGCCATTGTCATGCAATATTAGGATGCACAAAAGAAAAAGGCAAGGGAGAATTTGTTAGAAGTAATGTTAAATACTTGTAGTGTCTTCACTATTTGTAAAGTCACTTGAACTGTAAGGCCAGTTTGAACACTTTATTGCATCATTTTATGTGTTTGCATTATACCAACTTCACTTTTTTGCAATTGAGATTTCAAGGGCATTTAAAGTCTGTTTACCTATGTTTAGAAGAACTAGTTGGAGAAATTGTACAGTAAAATCACTTAACATCAATTAAGTAAATATGGCAGCTTAAAATCAGGTGGTTGGTCAGGATTTTGTTGGAATTAATGTTCAATAACTTTAATGTCTAGTTGTAATGTTACTTGGTCAGGAAGGCCAGTTTGCTCTATAACTGATGCAATGCATTTTTAACTTATTGAGAGCAAACAAGTTTTGCAAATGAGTTTTGTAGTATAATTAAAGACATGTCATTAGTAATGTCATTACTTAAGCAAAATAATGTAGATATTATAACTTAAATCTTAACCTAAACATAAAACATTTAACTTAAAATATTGAATACTTCGTGACTCAGTTACAAATACCTTCATTTCAAAATGCTGCCTTGTGAGGAAACAAGAGCGCAAGGTACCTGTGTGTTTATGTTCATATAGGTTGATAATGTGTGTGGGTGTGGGTGTACATTTATGTGTATGTAAAAGAGAGATAGAGAGAAACAAAAGCCTGTATCCATGTCAGTGGATGAGAGAAATAAGCTCCCAAGTGCTTATGTCAAAGAAAGTCACTTGCATTATGCAAACACATTTTTCTTCCCATTTGAATCTGTCTGTTTATGTGGGCAAGTGCATTTAGGTGACACTTCAATGTGCCAGAGTGCTCAACAAATAAATAGACTTTAAAAGGCTTATATTAGAATACATCAGTGGGAATTTAGCCTTTCAGCTACTGACATGTTCTATCAACCTTTTTTATGGTGTGTCTTTTTGTGTTTCTGTCATTGTTGGGCTTTTTCATAGTGCGTACATTGCTTTGTGGGAACAAAATTTAAGCTGCGCATGAATGTACATGACCTATCAGCTCATGAATTAATGTAAACAGACAGCATATTATTTGCAGAAATCAGACTTCCTTACTATTACTGTCAAAAGAATTCCCATACCTCTTATAAAAGGAAATATGACTGCTCTAAACACATAAAGCAGCTTACTACATGGAGCAGGCCCAATTACGTTTAAATTTTCATTTTAGTAGACAGTGTTATGTGCTGTTAGCTGTGGTTTCAGATATTTTTCCTGAATCTAACTTTCCATGCTCTCTCCTGCGCCAGCTCCTGGGGGGGTCTAGGTGTACACACCCTGGGAGTTGTGCGTTTAGGAGGGAGCATCTGTCACGCCCTTGTCCTGTCGTGTCTGTTTTGTGACCCCTAGTACCTCTAGTGGAGCATGACCTGGTCCCAGTAAACATTTGGACACTGGCTTGAGCACTGGCATTTTGTGAACTTTAAACACACTACGAAACATGTGCTCTGGCATGACAGCCACATCAGCACCTGTATCAATCAACCATCCATGGGTCTCCATTAGTAGCATCATCCAACTCTTGAACATCGTTTACCTTTTTGGATGATAAGCACACTTTCTGATAGTGTCCTTTCTTTCCAAATGCATGGCAATTTACTGCTTTTGCTGGGCAGTGAGCTTTTGGATGGGAAGGGCTTTTGCCATATTTGCTGCATTTTGACTATTCTGTTTAATGACATGGCTGCTCTTTGCTCTCTGTCTGTTCTGGTGTGGCCTGTTTTTGCTTATAACACTGTCCACACAGACAAAAGATCATTGTCCAGCTGCATGCGTTCCGACAAGCACATATCAAAAAGTCCTGATCAGCTCTTCACGCAGTGTTTTGTACTTGCAGTGTTCAGATAATGAATATAACGCTTTCAATTTCTCCTTTTTGTCTTTTACAGCGTTGTATTGCCTTTGCTGCTCAGATGTCAAGTTCAGTCCCTTTAGTATGTCGTCTGAATCATCCCCCATGCAATACATAAGTGTATTTACCTGATTGTGTTCAGAAAAGGCATAGAGATTACTGGCCTGATGGAAACGCTCAAACCGCACGATCCATTTTTCCCATTCATGTGGTTTGGTGAAGTCGAATAGCTCTGGCAGGTGGATGCTGAACTTGGGCCAGATACAGGCGGCTGACTGCCCCCGGCGGCTGGCGCGCCGGAAGCCCACTCCATCTACGCCAAAAAATAAAACCCAAAAAATAAACTGCTTCTTGACCTATTCTGACACCATGTAGTGTTCTTGGTTCTTTATATGAATGTGGGTGAATTACTTGCAAGACAACTTGAGGTTGCTTTCAATGAGCCAATTTCAATTTTACTCCCAGCTTCCCACAGACAATTTCCATACAACCCCTGGGTGGGGCTATAACACCACAATGGCAGTCCTTGCTCTGAGGTGAGCATGTAAGTACTATTTTTTCTGCAGAAGGTTCAATATTTAAAATGGAATCAGTGCTCCAACTGAACTCTGAACTGTTGCTGAACTAACACTGAGGATTCATTGTCTGCTCGAGGCTTTTTTTTAATGGCCTTTTTGCCTACCTCCCAGGGGATGAGTCTATGGTTTGATTGGTCCCCTCAGGGTTCGGCAGAGCTGCTGGTGATTGGCCCCGAGGGGTCTAGGGTTGTTCTAGTCCTTAAAGCCTGCCACTTTGGGTTTGGCAGAATCAACACAAAGGGATTTGGTCAGAATGAATAGATCCCTGATTCCCTACTTCGCTTATAAAAACATATTGGAATAAAACATGTTTCCTAGTAGCTTTATATATCGTAGCATATAAACAAACCAGTTTTTAACACAAATACAGAATAATATGAAATAAAGTATGGTTATTAACCTTATAAAAAAAAAAGATAACAATAGTAAGTTGCCTACATTTAGTAGTTAGATTCACTTTTTCTATGGGGAAATTTTTGACTGAGCATCGCCCAGTAAACACAAAAATAAAAACAACACATTCATTCTTACAAATTTAGGTAGGATTACATAAGGGACCCATGAATAGAATAAAGTTTGTAAGATGATACAACCTTGATTAAGAAAGAATTAATCAGTATAAAAAGATACAAGAAATATTCAGAGGACATGAGAACAGAAGGTTGAGGGTTGCTCTTGTTCCACATAAGGGCGCAGTCACTCCTGAAGCTTTAATAATGAAACTTATTCCTCTTAACTTTAGGAATCGTATTTGGTGTCAATTTAATTGTCATGTGAGGTCTCAGTGTTTGGTTGTAATATTAATTCCATATTGAACATGGGAAAATAGATTGTTAATGTTGAAATTCCATGGTTTGACTAGATCAAACTCTTTTGCTCAGATTATCTCAAGGTGTGAAGAGTGGAGCTCTTTGTTACATTTGTGTTCATGAGTATAGATTAAATGCTCTGGTCAAAGGTGGGGGATGTTTTCTCTAGGGCTTAAATCACTCTTGATATCTAGAGAGAACAGACAGGTGGCCTCTGTGTTGTGGCCTTGAGTAAACAAGAGATTTTAACCTTGGACATCTGATTGATTTGAAAGAGATGTTTGAGATTTAGTCCTGAGTCCACATTCAATCATATTTAAAAATTGGTCAATAAATTTATATTTTATCATAACTCCCTCATAGCAAACTAATATATGCAAATATTTGACACTTTAAACAAATTAGCTGCGGTGCAAAATGTATTGTGATAAGAGAAGCCCTGTATATTAGTTCACTGATTAGATTAAGATCAAAATCTAAGACTGTGAACCTGATTTTATGCATACAATCTTTAAGACGTCGTTTATTGTAGTTGAACATTGAAGCAAAGAAGGACTTTAAGCTTGGACACATTTCAAACTATCGCAGTCCACTGAGGGACAAGTGACACCCTGAAAACAGGTAAGTACATAAGATTTAACAGTAGAAACTGTAATAAAAAAATCAGATAACATTATTTTAAATATTTCGAAAATTCGAATTGACATATTTGATCTCACAATGTATTTGTAATTTACTTTATAATCTGTATGTTAAAAAAATGTGAAAAAAAAGATTGATAAGCGAGAGATATAAATAAACATCATGGCACTGTAGGAAGAAAACTTGATATCTTCATTTTGACGTTCAGTTTTTGAACACATTTTAAAACTATCACTTATCTATATCTTCACCACTTAAACTATATCTTCCACTGTATCACAACTTCTTTATAAAAATACAAATACATACAAATGTGAAAATGCAGTTAACTGTTTATTACTATATGAAGTTGACAATTTATAAGTCTATGAATATATAACTGTCTGGATAAATAATAATAAAAAAAAATTGAAAACTGATTTGTTCTCTGATGAAGTTGTATGTAACAGTTGTAAGTTGTATGGACATTGTTAAATGCCTTGCTGTTTACTCAAATTGTGTGTGTTTCTGATTTCCTGTAGTATGCTGAGGTCTGTGTTGCTTGTTTTTGCTGTGGCTGGTGAGTATACTTTACATTTCTGTCTGGGTTTACTTAAGTAACTTAAACAAACGGTTGTATTATTGCTATTTGTATTAGAGATAAGATATAAGTAATATATTTCAGTATATTTAAAGAAAATATACTATTAAAATCTACAGTTATTCAGATGAACTTAAAAACATTATTACTATGGCAATAAACAATCTAACTTTTTATTCAACCTCAATCTCTTAGTTTAGATAAAGACATGAAATATTGTATCAGTGTTTCAAAGATACTTATAAAATACTGTATTGTATTGTTATATTTTACCAGGTTACACCTGTTATATTCTGAACTTTGACCACTGCCAACATGACAGCTGATATGAGTAGTGATTGATAAAAACTGACATATGCTTATGTCTTGATTTCCATAGCGGCTGATGTAATTGTGCTGTGGAATTTACAGAGAAAAGAAATCATTAAAATACGATATTATTTAATTATTCTGTAGAAATAAATTTAATTGCTGAATATTTCTTAAGCTATTTTGCATCTGGCAATGACTTCTTTTCCCAGTACCATTAATAATGTCAATATCTCATCCTCTCAAATGTAAAAAGAAATCCCAATTTGCAATTTGTTGCTCATCCTCAGCCTGAATAGTTTGATATATGGACTTCACAAATGAAAAACAGTGCTATACAGGGTAACAGATGGACCACTGTCCAGTAATTATAGAACTACAAAGATTTGCTGTATGGTCAGTGGAGCCAAGAGAAAGAACAGTGAATGTAGAAACAAGGAGTTAGCCATAATGTTATGGTTGATCTGTGTATTTGTACAGTGTAAGAACATAATTTAAAACTATATTTAAAACTCGCCAAGAGAATGCATGACTTGTTTTGATAAATATAGATAAATGTTGTACTCTGTGTGTTTGTAGGCCTTCATGCCAGACCTTTGCAAAATGATGCTCTTCAGTTCCAGAATGGTGGATGGGTAATAAGAGCTCCACCATTTGTCCAGAATAACCCTAGTCATTCTGTACACCAAAACGTGGACAAAACTTTGTCTAGACATGTCCAAATGAACAAGAATAATGGTCTTCTCAAGGAACACAGCACTAAAATGGGTCAGCATGTCGGAGAACGTATGTAATATTTTTTTTCTGACATACCTATCTACATTTGTAGGTCATGAAGAAATATCTGCCAATCTCATGTACGTTTGCTGTCAGTTGCCCAATAGCTCAAATTTATCAACCACATTGTACCTTTTCCCTCAATAAAAAGATATTAAAATAAGCCAATTACTGTATTGACATATTTTAAATTCTAAAACAGGTGCACAATTAAACTCACAGCTTGTATAATTTCAATAGAATTAAACAGGTGCTTTTTGTGCATTCCTCAACTGTCCCAGTCTTTTGGTACCCTCTCCCAACTCTTTTGGAATGTGTTGCAGGCCTCAAATTCAAAATGATTGAATATTTGCAAAAAATAAATAAATAAATAAATAAAATAAAATTTATACATTTGAACATTATATGTCTTGTCTTTATAGTGTATTCAACTGAATATAAATTGGATTTGCAAATCATCATATTCTGTTTTTATGTTTTACACAGCACCCCAGCTTCACTGGAATTGGGGTTGTAGTTTGTCTCATGTAATAAATTTATTTTGCCCTCTGTAGCTGAAGTTGATCATATTCCTGTCAATGAAGTACATGGCAAAGTGAACCAGGATGCTATTCCTACAGAGGGACACAGACAGGGTACAGAACCTTCTAAACGCTTTCTCATGGACCTGAACACTGGCATGCTAAAAGAACAAATCAGCGAGATGGACAGGAGAATTGCAGGCTGTAGGTATTAATTAATGTGGGGTACAGATAACACTTGGTTTTAGCAATTTGATGATATAATGATTATAATGATCAGTGATAGCAATCAGTGATCATTTTAATGTTTAGACATTACTTAGCATCGCTGATCCTTAGAGCTAGACTTGGTGATTTTGTAGAAACACTGTTATGGCAAGTGCAGAATTGTTGTTTTCCATGGACTGGAAAAGATGTGGCCTAAATGGCAGCATATGTCTAAAATCCCAATTCGCTAATTTTTCTCACTATATTTAAATATTAATAAGTGCTGCAGGAGGCTATTTTGAATCCAATCTTTAAGCTAGCCAACTTATGATTATGCACCGCCACCCTGAAATTGAGAAGCGGAGAAGAAAATGATGATGATGATGAAGTTATGATTATGAACCCCAACATTGTTTTCTTACACCAGTGTTAATGTTGCTTCCATTTTGCCCTAGTTTACAACTACCCATCCAGCCTTGAATTCAGGCAGGGCACTGAGAACTCTCAAGCCACTCTTGTTGACATCAAGACTGGTCACCTCCTGGCTCCACTCTCCGAGATGCAGAGGCGAACAGCAACCAGTGAGTGAGGTTTCATTATTTTACAGGAATATAAAAGTTGGTGATCCAGAATATTAAATTATCTATACGTAATTTGTAATTTAATTTTACACTGTTATTTTTTTCTCATCATAGAAGGTCAAAGAAATGCAGCAGAAGACACAATGGGCAGCAAAAAAGCTGTCCCTCTTGAGTTCCGCAGACAGGGAACAGAGCCCTCTAGACGTTTCCTGGTGGATCTGAATACTGGCATGCTCAGGGAGCACATGAGAGAGATGGACAGGAGAGTTTCAGGCTGTATGTATAAAAGAATGAATGTCTCTTGTATAATAAATGTTTTTGTCTTTGTCATATGGTTCTTGGAAAACTCTTTACAGAATAAGTGAAACTTACACCTTTATTAATTTATTATTAGTAGTAGAACTAATGAAAAAATGTGGAATGACACCTTATTTAGGGATCTGTCTTGTGCTTGACCTCAACAGTTTATAACCCTGCATCAAATTATGAGTTCAGGCAAGGGACTGAAAACTCTCAACAAATTCTGGTGGACATTCATACTGGCCTGCAGCTAAATCAAATTTCAGAGATGCAGAGGAGAGCAGGACCTGGTAAGTTGTTAAAAGAATGAAATAGACCATTAAACATCTAAAAAACATGCTTATAAATAGAACGATTATTACAAAACTACAAGCAATGCTCCTAGAGATTCTGATAATTTTTGTGAAATGCAATAAAAACAGGTTTCTGTTTTGTGTTTGTTTTCTTAAATCTATACTAAGCTGACAAAATTACAAATATTTCTTTTAACAAATCCACTCTTGGCAAATGATTCAGAGAGTCAAACCTGATTTGACTCAGTCTCCGTTTTCTAACACCTTCTTACAGCGAACACAATTTCCACATGTATATCAGTTATCTGTGATCTGAACAAATCTAATGTTTAGAGAAGAGGGCTTAGGACTGAAGGGTCTTTGGTTCGATTCCCACAACTGGCAGGAAAATTGGTGGCAGTGGCAGTGGGAGTGAAGGAACAGCACTGTCCTCCTCCCTCAATCCACAGCTGAGGCGCCCTTGATCAAGGCACCTAACCCACAACTGTGCCATGCGTGCCAGGGATGGCTGTCTGCAGTGTGCTAAATGTGCAAGAAAAAAAGTTTTGAAAAAAAGGTTAAGATCAGTGCACACGCAAATCTTCCTGTGCTTGCAAGTTTTACATTTGCACTTGAGAGGGAGCTATTTACACACCGAAATGTTAAAACTTTATATTTTGCACCTGGTGTTTTTACACCCTCTACATATGATATATATGTGACACCATAAATTGGCTACTCAAAATTGTCCATATGTGTGGATGTGTGAATGAATGTGTGAGTGTGTGTTGCCCTTCAAAGGACTGGCACCTCCTCCAGATCCACCACAACCCTGAACTAGATAAGCGGTTACAGACAATGAATGAATGAATGTAACTGAGATGTTGTTTTTGATTTCGCTACATATTATATATGCCAGTTTTGAAAATGAATCTTTCATTTTTTCTCATTATAATGATTGCATATGAATATGACTGTACCTAGATTTAAACTGACTTTTTTGTTATTTCTTCAGTTAATGAATTCAAACAAGGCACTGAATACAGCCTAGCAATCTTGATGGAACTAAGAAAAGCAAAGGTGTTGAAGGATATGGAGAGAAATACATTTAGCAAAGATGAAACTGAGGTAAAGGGCGTGTCCCTTGAAACGGTTCCAGCTGAGCTCTACAGACAAGGCACAGAACCTTCTAGACGCTTCCTCATGGACCTGAACATTTGGACGCTGAATGAACACCTCAGCGAGATGAATAGGAGAGTTGCAGGCTGTATGTATGCCTTTCAACAAGTCTTAAATATATTTAAAATACATGTTGGTGTTAACAAACATCAGTATAAACTATACTTCAGGCTATCTATTCTTCAAGCAAGTATTTTTTATTTTTTTTTTGTTAACATTACTTTTTACAGAACTGTTTAAAAAAGATCTAGTCTTAGATATATAATAGGTCAGATATAACAGGAAGAAAATATCAGATTTTTTTACTGATGTTTCAGTTGCATTAAGAAGAATATAAATAAAAATCAAAACACAAAACTGAAGTTAAAAATAAATAAAGAAAATGGTATTTCTATCCTCGATGTAATACTTTGTAGACCATATGAAGACAAACAGTCACTATCAGATAAAAAGTAAAATTTTTACTTGTATCTTTGAGCGAGAGGAGAAAGTCATGCTCCACTATCATTTCATAGCTGAAAAAATACAAACATCATTTTAGGTTATTAAGAAATGTGTACAAATCAAGAACATTTATACAGAAAGAGAAAGAAAGAAAAACAAAGAAGTTACCAATGCTCTAAAACAGTGTTCAGTTGTCTAGGCATAGAGATGTACATTAGTCTCAAAATACTTTACAAATAAAACTCAAGTCACAAATATGTTTCACTATTCACAAATGAATACATCTCAATCTGTGCCTCACGGTCTAAAATTTGCTTTGAAAAGCTGAAAGCTTTTAAAAAATACAACTGAATTTGTTCTAAAGACAAACTGAGGACAGACCAGATACTGAAATGTTTAAAGCAAATTTCGTTGTTGAATCTTTTGCATAACTGTTCTGTTAAATTTTTTTTTCTGATGTTGAAAATGAACATTTGGTAAATTTGTGTGGAAACTAAATGTAAAAAGAGTGAGTTTCTGTATTGTGCATAGAGTATATTAATTATTACATTTAATTTCTCCTTATGTGATGGTTTATATTAGACAAATTTCTGTGTACAGTTTATGACTACCCATCCAATAATGAGTTCAGGCAAGGCACTGAGAACTCTCAGGCCACTCTGGTGGACAAGAAGTCTGGACAAATTCTGGCTCCACTGTCAGAGATGCAGAGAAGGACAGCACTATGTAAGTTTGTTCATGTCAAATGGTTGGCTATTTGTATTTGGATTAAACTAGGAATCAAACACACATCCCCAAATCATAGTCATTCCACAGCCATTACTCAGCTACAATATTTATCATGTTTATCACTTAATAGTGTCAGAGCAAGGATCAAAATATTCTCAAGGCATCTTAAAGGAACTGCAGAACAACCACATTGGCAAGAACATTGAATTAAATGAAGGTATGTAGGTTTGAGTTGTTATATGGCTCTGTGTGAATGGAGCAATTAATTTCTTTTAACATTAATTCACTAATGTGTGCAAATAATATTTATAAAATGTCTTCTTTTTTCATTAAGAATAACTCAAATGATATTTAAAAAATAATTTGCACAATGGCTCTTTTTATTGGAGAAAATGATCATGCATGGTCATGTTCACTAATCATGAATGGTCATTTCCCTCTCATTTGATCTTGAACAATATAGATGTTTTTGAACAAGCTCAACAACCGAAGACACACCAAGCTCTGGAACATAATGAAGGTAAGCAGAGATACTTACCTTCATTGGGTAACCTTGTAGGTGGGTTACCTACAAGGGACATTTTTTTAATAACAATAAATTTTGGAATCTGACTGATCATATTCCTTTTTGTCCAGTGGATATTTATGATTTGGGGGAGATCCGACATGGTATGGAATTTAGTCACACTAACATAATCGATAATCGTGCTGTGAAGCCTGCTCAGATAAAGAAAGGTAAGTAATATACTAATGTTTAATGTAAAGTACTTGTAATAGCATTATTACCAATGTTACACAAAGTCTATTTACCTCTCCACTATTCAAGTACAAGTTTTATTTGTGATTTGCATAAAAGGAAAGTTTTAAAGGATAAAATCATCTTTATAACATAAATTTAAACTTTGTAACATAAAAACCCCATTCCTAAAAAAGTTGGGAAAACAGCTAGATAATACCAGAACACAAAATCGGCAAATAATTTAAAGCTTATATTCCATTTAAAACAATATTTTGTTTTAAAAAAAAACATTAAAAAAAAAAAATATATATATATATATATATATATATATATGAGAGAGAGAGAGAGAGAGAGAGAGAGATTGTCACCACCTATCCTAGGCCTGAGCTCATTTAAAGTTATGGTCTGACAAATGATTTTTATTTATTTATTTTTATTAATTTATTAATTTTAGGATAAACATGGATGCATTATTTCACATATGGCATGGATGAATTTCACATATGTGAATGCACCGTTAATGCTAAATATATGCTGAATATATTCAGACCTTATTTTCTGGGAAGGCCTTTCTAATTTTAACAAAACAATACCAATCCACATTCTGTATGTTTTAAGCATCTCCTGAAAATAGAGGTGCTAAACCTTCAGACCCTTTCAAAACCTTTGGCATATTATGAGATGGAAAAAAAAACACTACAAGGGATCAGAATTTTTTACAGAGTGTTGTTAGCATGTCTTTTGTTATTGTAAAAAAAGAAGCTATAATGTTAACTGTAACATAATTGTTACATTCTTCTGACTCTTCCCACTTGTTTTGATGTCAGGCCAATAAAAAAATTATAAAACTAAACCAAACAATACATTCATTCATTCATTATTTGTAACCGCTTATCCAGTTCAGGGTCGCGGTGGGTCCAGAGCCTACCTGGAATCATTGGGCGCAAGGCGGGAATACACCCTTGAGGGGGCGCCAGTCCTTCACAGGGCAACACACACACACACACACACACACCTACGGACACTTTTGAGTCACCAATCCACCTACCAACTTGTGCTTTTGGACTGTGGGAGGAAACCGGGACACCCGGAGGAAACCCACGCGGACACGGGAAGAACCCAAACAATACAGAATGTACTAAAAGTTGCACTTCTCGTCCAATTTATCTGCTTGGTTCAATTAGTTAATTGTGAGAAATAGTTAGTATGCATATAAATATTAATTGTAAGTCATGCCACATACATGACACATACATCAGGCTAAATTTTGTATATTTATAGAGTGCCAGTTGTACTAACACTTTGTAATGTGAAAGAAACTAAAGCAGTGGTTTTAGTGGTTTTTTTTGTGTGTCATATATAACTTCACAGGTTAAATCATTATAATTAATCTGTGTCTCTGTTTGTGAAAGTTGAGGAAGTTACTGTGTGTCATGGTGACATCATTGATGGCAGGTGCCATTATTTTAACCCCAATTTACTGACCTTCAGTGAAGCAGAGGTAAAACACTGTTTTTCATATACATGATGTAAATACTGGAATTTGTATTACAGCACCCTCCACAAATATTGCCCTCCCTGGTTGTGCTAAAAGTCTTAAAATAAATTCTTTTTTTTTATTGTAGAAGCATAATCTCACACTGAAAATTGTAGAAAAAAAAATTAACCTTTAAAGTTTATAAAGTTGATCAGAATATCTAGGAACCTTTAATTAGTAATTAATCACTTCCTGTTTTCCTGTTGTATAAATATGACGTGACACAATGGCCTATTTCTCTTATTCACTCTTCAGCATGGGAAAGACAAGAGAACACACCATTCAAGTAAGGCAGATATGTGTCGACCTTCATAAGTCAGACAATGGCTACAAGAAAATAGCCACTCACCCACACCGTTTATCTTGCCAACACGCACAGTGAGAAGGATGGCAAGAGAAGTAAAAAGTTCTCCAAAGCTCACTGTTAGAGATTTGCCTCAAGGAGTAGCATCTTGGGGTAATAAAATCTCCATAACAAATATCAGGTGATATCTAAATGCCAGCAATCTCTTTGGGAGGCATGCACGGAAAAAGCCTTTTCTCACATACAGTCATATGCAAATTTCTGGAGTTGCTGAGCGGTACTGAGACTTCAACTGTGACCATGTGCTTGGGTCAGATGAAACCAAGATAGACCTTTTCAGCAACAAACACTAAGTGGGTCTGACATAACACAAAAGATGAGTATGCAGAAAAGCACCTCATGCCCACTGTGGGGGAGTATGGGGTAGGATTGGTGATGCTGTGGGCCTGTTTCTCTTCTAAAGGCCCAGGAACCTTGTTGGGGTGCATGGCATCATGAAATTTGAAATACCAAGACATTTTAAATCGAAATCTGGTCGCCTCTGCCTAAAAGCAGTAGATGGGTCATCACTGGGTCTTTCAGCAAGAAAATGACCCTAAACATGTGGCCAAATGTACTCAAAAATGGTTCACCAAACACAAAATCAAGTCCTCAGACCTCAACCCAATTGAAAAACTGTGGGGTGAGCTGAAGAGGAGAGTGCATAGGAGAGGTTCCAGGACTCTGGAAGATTTAGAGAGGTTGTACAAGTCCTATAATATTTTTTTAAAAAATGAATGTATTAGAAAGCTAAGAACACATCTTAAACAAGGGTGCCAGTTATTGTGGAGGGCGCTGTCATCATTTTACAGCATCAGTCAAATGACAGTACCGACAGAACAATAATTGGCAATATGTTGTTCACAATGTTCCTTTTTAGGCTTCCTGTAAACTACTCTCACCCCTTGGACACTTGGTTTCTGTAACTAGTGCTGACCTACATGCACACGTTGTTGCAATGGTGACTAAGTCCAGCAGAGACCGAGATTTTACATGGCTGGGAGGCACCATGAAGGTGAATGTCTGTATTCATTCATTTATAATCTGTAACCACTTCATCCTTTTTAGGGCCGCAGTGAATCTGGAGCCTACTAAGAATCATTGGGCCTCAAACACTCACGCAGTGACTAACTCATTCATACCGATGGGCAATTTTACACAGCCAATCTACCTATCAACATGTGTTTTTGGACTGTGGTAGTAAATAAGAGCACCCAGAGGAAACCCATACAGACACAGGGAGAACACACTAAAGTTTTTACAGACAGTGACCTGAGGTGGGGTTTGAACCCTTGGTGCACACTATCACATTTTTGCCTTACAGGGGACATCTATGATTGTGGGTAAATGCAGTTCTCTCTGGGTGGTTTAACTTCATAAGCTGACTTTTCTAGAAGTTTCTATTCCCGGTTTGAATTGCCATTATCTATCTCCTGAAGTTAGAGACATTTCCAACTTAGGTGATCTAAAACAGCAAAATTAGTCAAAATTGCCAACCTATGAAGCAGGTTATATAATAACTCCAGATGCCTCTGCTTTGATCAGAGAGAGGGAGAAAAAGCCTAGCATACTGGACCAAGACACTTTTTTTATTATTATTTACAGACACTAGGGCTTCATAAACACATTACACCAGTTTCGAACATGTAAACAGACCTGAAAGCTAGCAAACAGTGAGGAAAATCTGAATTTTATAAAAAGTGTTTTTTGATTGCGATCGTGAATGTCACCTTTAAATATCAAATATTTGTTTGTGACACACTTAGTATTACTGACAGATATGAATAATTTGGCAATACTTTTCTTTTAAGAGTTTATGTAAATAAAAAGTGCTTAATGTTTGGTTTAAATAGGATAACGTTGTTTAAAACCTTTTTAATATGTACTGCATTTTCTGCCTAGAATAATCAGTTTGAGTGGATTGATGGGTCTAGCTGGGGATACAGTGACTGGATGCCAGGCCACCCCAGAACAGAGAAATACAAACAGCTCTGTGTGGAGATGTCTATAATCAGTAAGATTTCCAGTGTTGCATTCTATTATTATTGAAAAATAATGAAGTATCAAAGAATAGTCTTAAAGCCCCTGGGAATTTAATAATAATAATAATAATAATAATCATAATAAGTATAATAATAATAAGTATAATGCTTTATTTGGGTGTTATTTGAAACATTCAGCAAAGTTTAAATAAAAAACATAAAACAGAAATATAAATCTCTACTCAAAAATGACCAATACTGCTCTTGATGTAGAATCGACAGTCCTAAAAGTGGGTAATGCTTATGTCAGTATTACCATGACCAATCACAAGGCTATCATAGCCATGTTCACATTCATTTTTGTAAACTGAGTAGTTCTGTTAAGTGTTCACAAAAAAATATGAATGCTGTTTTATATCTTGTATAAAATGACAACCGCAGTTCAGAGTAAAAACCCAGAAAAAACCCTGTATGTTGCCATGGTAATGTAAATAGCATGCTGTTAAAAGAGAGCGGTCAATCACACACAGTCATTAGTATATTTGACCACATTCGCATTGTTCTCAGAGAGCTCTGACGTGCATATTTTGGTCATTTTTGAGGAAATATATATCATACTTTTGTTTTGTGTTTTTATTTAAATTTTACTGAATGTTTCACATAACACCCACATTTAGAAGTATCAAAATTTCAAAAAAGAAATGAGTTCCCAGGGGCTTTAATGCAAGTTAAATATATTTCCATTAGATCAACCCAGATACCCTTATGGATTCAGACAAAATGATAAGACAGCTTTCTGTCCTGATCTTATCAGTACTATAAATTTAACTTGAACTTTGAGCTATTGACTTGTTGTGTAAACTGATTTTCCTTCTCATTCTCTCTCTCTTTCTCAGATAAGAGCTGGGCCGCTGTAGACTGTGGCATGAAGAGAACATCAGTTTGTTCATTTCCTGTAACAGCATAATTGTCTATCTCAACCTTCTGTGTGGAATACAATTATAAATAAATGGACTGAATAATTATATTTGAAGTCCACATCCTAAGAAAACAATTTTTTATTATTTTTGAAATATCTATGTGGTGTTGTTTCTTCATAAGCTAGAAGACAAGAAGTTGGGAGAAATGGCATATTCATAAATCTGCATGTACTGAATAAAGTCTAAAATGTAGAGTTACATCTGAGACACATTTAAGGAAATTAATAAATAGGTCATTTTCAGCTAGTAGTTTTTTTTATGGCCACTAAAATTTACATCCATCCTAAATAGCCACCTGAGATAAAAGTTTACTATTTTGGAAGTGTTTGTCATAAGATTAAACATTGCGAAAATGTGTTAAAAACTAAGATGCTTCATAATGCAAACATATTAACTGATATAAATTAAAGGTAATTTCCAAGATATAAGTAAATCATGACGAAATTCTCTAGAAATCTATTACTGAACAGTAAATTGGTGAAATGTAAATGTATATAGTTAATGTATTGCTACTGAATTAGTATACATACATTTTGTGTAAAAGGTTCTCATTCCTTTTATAAATGGAATTGTGGTTAAAAAATAATTTGGCTTATTTGACAAAAAAAAAAGCCTCTTTTTAACATATTTAACATCTAAACACCACTTAATGGACCTCCATGAATATTTCACATTATTTTAGTTACTGACATAAATAAGTATGAATTAAAAATGAAAATTGTATGCTTAATTAGCTTTAAAACTGACAATTTTATTAAATTGACAGAAAAACCCGAGCTCGCTACGGAAATTCTTGAAGGCAACCGTGTGACGTCACTGGTGGACAACAGCTGAACAACGCCGTTATGACAGTATCTAGCTCGCTAAATAACAAACATTATTCATGACAATAGCCTAGCAATAAGCTAAACTCAAATTTAGAGGTACCGTTATTCCTGTAAATGTGATCGAAGTCGAACTCGAATTCATCCGTAATGCAACTACGTAGCCTAGTATAATGAGCCACCATATTTAGCAAGTCAAGCTAACGTTAATTAACACCAACTAAAACAGGCAAAGTAAGTGTCCTTACCCTGTTTACCTCCATGTATACAGAGGCTCTTGAACACCTTTCGTTGGTGTCCTTACATGCCCATATTGTTTGAAAAGCGCCAGTGAAATGAGCTACAGATAACGGAGTGAGCGGAGGGTCCTTTCCAAAGTGCCCATTTAAAGTTGGCAAATTTGGTTTTAACTGTCTTTTAAACCTTATTCCTTGAATTAGTAAGAAATAACATGTTTTCTGATACATACACATACACACACACAATTGAATACGTGTCAGAAATTTAAGTAAATATATTTCGCACAAGGGACTTTTGTTCCCTCAACAAGGTCTGACAGGCAGTGCTTCCTGTGAGGCAGCGTAAGTATTGCCCCACCCACGGACTTCACAGCCAACCACAGCCGAGCTGTTCCAGTATATTTACACATGTTTTGTTTTATAAGGGTTACAAAGCTTAAAAATCCATTAGACTTTCAGTGATCATTTCCGTAATTACTTCAAGTAATGCCAGCCAGAAGAAGGGGAAGAGGACTGACAACTAGTAAATCTTCTCAGCATAGCAACTTTTTTCCCATAATTTACTTCCTCAATGTACTAGAAGTTTTATATATTGGCAAATGTATTCGCTCATCTGCCTTTCGAACATTTATGAATATGAGTGGCATCCCACTCTTAATCCATAGGGTTTAATATGATGTCAGCTCACTTTTTGCAGCTGTTCACAAGGTTTAGGAGTGTGTTTATGGACATTTTTGACCATTCTTCCAGAAGCGCATTTGTGTGGTCAGACACTGATGTTGGATGAGGCCTGACTCGCAGTCACCATCCTAATTCATCCCAAAGGTGTTCTGTCAGGACAGAAAAGTGCCAGAGCCAGTCAAGTTCTTCAACACCAAACTTGCTCACACATGTCTTTGTGGACCTTGCTTTGTGCACTGGTGTGCATTCATGTTGGCACAGGAAAGGGTCATCCTCAAATTTGGGAGCATGAAATTGTCCAAATTCTCTTGGTGAGCTGAAGCATTAAGATTTCATTTCACTGGAACTAAGGGGCCGAGCCCAACTCCTGAAAAATTGTAATAAAAAACAACTTTTTCCCTGAGAAGTTTGAGGAGATTCTCAATTCTTCTGTTTGCATAGCCTCTAAGGAACTGATATTTAAGGCTAGAAAGGAATATAAAAAAAAACATAAAAATATTAATCACGTAATATGCTTCACTTAGTTACATAAAAAAAATTAAATATTATTTTTTCTAATGCTTCACCTCTCTGCAAGATTGTTTGTATCACTATTATTGTGGTAAACTCTCCTCCCAAAATCAGCCCACGTTACCCCACACTTCAGCCAATGATCCTTCTGGTACTGAGAAATCTTATTATTGCCACTTAGTTTATCAAGACTGGTGCAGACCTCCAAAGAAATCTGATCAAATTCAGAAGTCTGTAGAGAAAAAGTTTGAGGAATATATGGTTAAAATGGTTGAAATCACTGTTCACTGTTCTTTGGTGGTCCTGGCCATTGAAGAACAGAGTAAAATTGTCAACATGTGTGCATACAAGGTAGTTGTAATTAATTAAGTTCTCAGGAATATAAATGATATGCTTAATAAATAATATTTATAAATTATTACATTTTAAAATATATAGCTATGTTTGGTGCTTCAAGTGGTGGTTATATTTCAAAAGCCAATAATTTCAAGAAATGCTGGAAGTATTTCAACATACATTTTTTTAGAATTTAATAATTTAATTTTGTTCTAAATCTCTATAAATACCGTTTGATATATGTATAAATGATTTACAATATATATAATAGGGCTGGGAGATATGGTAATATTGTCACAATATTTAAAGACATTTTGACGATACAGAATGTTTTAGTGATATTTTTACACACAGATAAAATGCATTAGTTGTGGCAGATTCTTAAAAACAAAAATGCTACCCACATACTATCCCATACTCAGTGCAGTGGTTTAAATATTCAAAATGAGCTAATTACACTCTCTGTAATGAAATGGCAATTAGCCAGTGTTTTTTAAGCACTGATGATCTATGATATGCTTAGAAATATATATCATCTATAATGATAACAAATTTATCACTATATGATAAAACATCGTCATATTACCCAGTTCTAATATAAAACAACATGACAAGTGATTCCAAACATTTAGACATTATTGTAAATTTCTGACATTTGTACATTTGATGACTCATTGGACACTTTATGTACATCTGCATTGTATCTGCACCGTTTGTCAATTTTATCAGCTCCTTTACATAGGTGCATTTTGATGAAGGACTAGAAGGTGACTAACAATGGAAAGGTAGATGTACATGTGGATGTAATAAAAAGTGGCCAGCGTGTGTAAAATATATCTTTTGTATATGCTCATTAATACTTACAGTATTACCAGTATTACTTACAGGTTTTTTACCATCCACCTGTGTACTGCCTAAATTATGAAGAGTCTGGTTAATAAAACAAGAAAATATAAATGCAGATCTTGCACCAAATGTTACTGTTTGAAGAGGACGAAACATCAATTTACAACAACAACACATATCAGGTATAACATGATCACTGACATGTGAAGTGAATAAAATTGATTATCGGTTTACCATGGCACCTATCAAGGGGTGGGAAATACAGATGTGGAAAAAAACCTTCTGTTAGGGAAAGAAAAACCCACAATGGTCACTTGAATCTAACAAAAGTAATAATAAATAAAAAATCTTACTTTTGTCAGTTTCAAGCTTTTTTAGTGACCATTATGGGTTTCCTTTCTTTAAGGGAAAGGTGCCAATTTTGTTCACGTCTCTACATATTAGGTTGCACTTAAAGTTGGTATGTGCAGGAAAAATGGGCAAGCATAAGAAGCTTACAAGAGGTGCTGAATTGTGATGGCTAGATAACTGCGTCAAAGCATCTCCAAAACGTGGGCATGTATTGGCAGCAAGTGGGGGACCTACTTAGGCATAATGTTATGCCTTATCAAATTACAAAGTACGTCTACCTGCAAAACATGAAACCAGCACAGCGAAATCCTGGCATGAGGAAATACTGCACACACAGCATTCACTTCTTTTAAGTCACATTCAATCATGATACACCTGCAAAATCCACATACACCTTTTGTACAAAAATTGCATGACTTAGACTATTAAAGTTAAGATGTCAGGGTTATACCAGTCTGTGTGTTGAGCCAGGAGATTCTCCCTAATATATAGTAACAATATTTAGTTCTCTGACAAAATTTGAACAATTTGACGCTGAACGCGTCCTGCCCTCTCTTGAAGCTTTCTCAAGCACAGTGCTAGGATGTCACCGTTTTCC
This sequence comes from Hoplias malabaricus, assembly GCF_029633855.1. Taxonomy (NCBI): domain Eukaryota; kingdom Metazoa; phylum Chordata; class Actinopteri; order Characiformes; family Erythrinidae; genus Hoplias; species Hoplias malabaricus. The sequence continues at coordinate 51,300,895 of NC_089801.1, read as the reverse complement.
TCACTAATGATGAAAAAAGCCACAGGCACCCCTCTGCCTCTGCTGCTCTTCACAAGAACGGCGTAAAAATCATAACCATATTGTGTAATGCCTTTGTAGGTAACATCAAGATACAGCATACTTGATCCATACTTTCTACACTGCATGATTTGCCATGGTGAGCTGAAGACGATTATGAGAGGTTGATTGGCAGAATGTGACAGTGGATGATAGAAAAGTATACTGTCTTGTAAATCTGACTTGACCATCTTATCAACATTGACACTGTCATTCATGTCCATTCTTGAAAATCTCACTAGATGTCAGTAACTACCAATCCAATCTACACATGCAAAGAAATAAAACCACAGATGTCCGTAAATTAAGTTAGGTATAATCATGACACAGGAACAAAGTATTGAACACATGAAGAAATAGATGTGCAAAAAGCCATGGAATGTCATGACACAGCTGAAATTTATCAGTAATTAGAAAGCAATCCTGTCACTTTATAATTAATGTAATTAATATTCAAATTAGCATAGGCTGGTTCAACTGATGGCCTATAAAATCATTACCAAGGTGCCACACAAGAAACACCTCATGACCCAAAACCAGTGAGGACTCTCAAGACCTTTGCAACGTAATTTTTGCAAAAAATAAAAAATAAACTGAAGGTTACAGGCTATTTTTTTAAATACTAAAGGTACCAGTGAGCACTGTTGTAGCCATAATCCGGATATGGGAAGAACATAATTTCACCATAAACTGGCCACGACCAGGTGCTCCACACAAGATCTCAGACAGAGGAGTGAAAAAATTATCAGACAAGTTGTCCAAGAACCAGAAATTGCTTAGCCTGTATCACAACTTCAGTATTGATTTGGTGAGGTGACATCATAAGGGTTTCCTGTAGTTGTATTAGCTATATTCAGCAAATATATTGCATTATCACTTATTTTAATAAATATATATTGTGCTACAATACGTGTAGTGTATCTGGCTTTGTAAGTCGTATATGCTGTATTTCATTGCAAATTTATGGGCACTTCTAAAATATTTTGGAGCTGGAGCACCCTCTGTGTGTTCACTGAGGGCATCACACAAGCTAGAACTGCACCTGCTGGCATCAAATTCAAAATAGGCAAATTGGGTTTAAATTATATGCATACCTTGAATTTATTTACATTTTGCACAATATCCCAACATCTTTAAAAATTTGGTTGTAAATTGTTGCTCTCCAATTTAAAACATGTATCTGCCAAAAATAACTAAGTAACTTTACAGTACTAGGAAGGAAGAAAAAACTTTAACTGTCACTAGAATCAATCTTTAAAAAAAGCACTAAGTGCTCTTTCACGGCTGCTGTGTTCAAGTGAGGTAGTAAACTAAACATCGACAAAAAGTGGAGATACATGTTCTTAATTGAACAGCAAAGTTATATTGCCTAGTCTAAAATTACACAGTAAAAATTCAAGAGTCTGTGAGAGCCAAAACAATGCTCTGAAAAGACTTCTTAGCTTTTCCTTAAGATCCAGGCAAGGACATTTAAAGATGCAGTTTATTTTATAGTTGACTAACATGACAGAGAAACATATTCAGATGGAAGTAAGTTTCCATATAAATTTAACGTTATTAAATTTAACATCTTAGCGTCTGTTGCGCACACCTGACCCCTGGTGAGTGGACAGATGGAAAATAATTTCGCTGCAATGTTGTACTTGTATAACTTTGTATGTGACAAATAAATTGAATCTGAATCTGAGAACCTGCATGCCCCCCATCTCAAAATGTTACCTCTAAGATCTTTACACTGCTGACCTAGTAGACTTTTAGGAGGCAGCAGGGCTTATGACATTATTGGGCACTGTGTGAATTCCCTAAATAAATGTGCCCACTGATTTCAGTACAGTGTTGTAAAAATTAATTACATTAGCAAAAAATTCAAATCGTACCTAGTGATCACTTAATTACTTGCCTGGGAATCCTGCTGGTGTGTTTCACTCTTGTTAACTGCACCCAAAAACTTGATGGTTTTACACAGCTCAAACTAGACATTGTCCCGAATATTGTTGTAATAGACTTTTGTGCTCAATGCTATAGTGTGAGAGTGTCTATGTGTGTGTGTGGGTGGGTGTGTGTATGTGCATGTGTAAAAAATATATGCACTACACACACATTTACACTCTTGGAGCAACTGCTTTTCTTCCTTGTTAAGTCTCATCACACATACTTATAGTCAGGTCATCTCAAAGTTATTTGTATTGTGCTTTTACAGCCTGATGGTGTCACAAAGCAGCTTCACAGAATTTAGGAATTAATACAAAATATAAATAATATCCCAAGGTGAGCAAGGCAAAGGCGGCAGTGGCGAGGAAAAATTCCCTTGAAGCTAAAGGAAGAAACTTTGGAAGGAACCAATACTCTCTAGGGGGGTCCATCTTCCTCTGATCAAACAATAGATTATTTATAAAGCATTTGGTGGTAATAGTTGCGTTTTTGGCTGTCATTAGCTGGACATTAGTGCTCATCTGCAAGGAATTAGGAAAACATTACATGCTGTGGCCTCAGCGCGGCGCCGCTCTGCTCCTCATTTGACTGTTTTGGTGCTTTGCGGATGTTGTGGGAAATTCCAGCTTCATTCACTCACTGTGATGGCGACCAACATTGAGCAGATTTTCAGAGACTTTGTTATGAATAAAATAAAAGAAATTGAGGATGAAAGCCAGGATAAGAGGTGATGTCTACATTTATTTGTTCGAAAAGTAGCTGCATTGTCCTCAGTGGCTTTGGTTCAGCGACGTTATTAATAGCTGATCCTGATATCCGACTAGCGTTAGCTCGTTATTTACTCGATAGTAACTGAGCTATTGTGCTCGTTTTAACAGTATCGATGTTGTGGACGAGCGTATAAACATGAATAGCATAGGTTATTAGCTATATAGTAATGTCTTTTTCTACCAGATATGTAATAGTTTCTCTGCACCAGAGCTTGATTGTATGGCTTACGGAAGCTAACTTTAGCATGATCTAAATTGCATGTAGTGCTATATTCGCCGAAACTGCAGTATAAAACCTCGCTACCCCGAGCTGAAAATAAATTTTATGTCTCATGTCCTGTTTATGATTTTGATTTTAGAAGGTTTTCCTTTATGTTTCATTCATCTGGTCTGGCTAGTTATTTTTAGCCAGCTAACGCGTATAAAATGTTATGGGCAAGTAAATAATACCGGCTTTTAATTTTTGTGGGTTTGGCACAGCGTTCTCATCCCCCTGCAGCACAAAAGTTAGCTGCAGTTTGTAGACTTCAGCAAAGGTTTAATGTTAGTTTGCTCATGTGGTTTAACGCTATACAGTATATTCCAAAACATAAATATAATGTACATAAAAATATGCTCTCTATGCAATGAACCATACATAGACATGCATAATAAACAAAATTTTACATTTTCAAATGCATTAAAACAACAATTTGGGATTCAGAATGTATTCACTGAGCATCTTGTATGCATTTAGTAATAACAAACAAATTAAGAATATGATGCCTGCAGCACACTAAATATATATATATATATATATATATATATATATATATATATATATATATATATAAAATATATTATAGGCACCTATTTAGTAATTAAGATGGATTTGATATCGGTACTCTGTATCAGCAGATACTTGAACACGAAATATCAGTATTGGAAAGGAAAAGTGGTATCTGTGCATCTCTAGCGAAAATTATGTAATATTCAAGTTATTGTTCTGAAACCTTCCACTATTACCAGGTGAATATTAGTATAAAGTATTTAAGAGAAAGCCACCAATGCTTTGTAAGCAAAATTGTGTCATTGCTCAAAAAACTGGAGAAATCTCTGTCTGTGGAGAGTAAGGCCAGACACCACTGTTAAATGTGTGTGATCTTTGGGCCCCCAGACCTATTTGTATGAGAATCTGTTACAAGATTATGATAAATATAGCTACATTGACTTTGGAGTATTTCTGAAAACTGTTGCAATTTAACAAAGTGTTGTTGCATCAAGAAATGCAACCTGGAAAACATTTATGCAAGGATAAAGCCATACACCAATTCTGTGCATAAACATGAAGTTATTGGTTTTAAGTTGTGGTCAGATGTGTCCATGTTTCAACTTGATTTGGGGAAAAACAAGTGCAGAGTTCAAAGTACCAAACACAAAACAGCCCATCCAGAATGTTGTAAATGTAAGAGGCAAAACCCTTCCTCTGTCATTGTTGGGGTGTTCATCACTGCCAGTGGCAGAGCTGACATGAAAATGTGAGGAGCTGTCATTGATGTTGAGGTGTATATCTGAATTTTAGGGAAACACATTACCATTAATGTGATACCCTTTCCTGCGTTATTAAAAAAAAAAACATTGCCAGCCCTCATTCTATATTTGCTATAAAAGCATGTGTGTGTGTGTGTATTTGACTAGCCTGCTTTTGGTCCAGGTCTTTCTCCTATGGTGTATTATGAAGAGCACAGTCAGAAAACCTCAATGATGGACTTGCATTTAAAGGCTTGTACAAAGCAGAAATGTGCAAGTTCCACATGCAAAAGTATCACAATTTGTTTTGCTCAGTTCCAAAATATTTTTAAAAAGTGTAATTAAATGCAAATGTGATGTAACACACAATGTAAAACATGCCACTGTCCTTCTATGTGTTGAAAATATATTTAACTTGTTTATATTTACAAAATACAATCAAGCTGGTCAGTTAAAACATTGCATTTATTTTCTTTCTACTTTTGCCATTTACATATTTAATAGAAGTTTTTCACACAAAAAAATCCCAGCTTTTCTGAAAACATTTAAGTGATCTCCTTCCTAATTAGCTATTTATTTATTCCTTCATATATGTTACTAGAGCTAAATACAGATTGGCTGCATATAATCATTTTAAGACTTAAGGTATACCAGACTTTTTTTTTTTAATCAATATAAAATTATAGCTGAAGAGTAAATCCATACCTAGATTTTGCCAGAAAATCTGTATTCATCCCATCTCCAGCAGCTCAGATCACAACGTCTAATGAAATTATTGGTGGAAACATACTAATTGTCTAAAATCTACTTACTTTGTTCAAAAGTTGTTTGATTTCAAATTGCTTAATAATATAGTCTAGTGCAGAGTAAGGTGTATTCCGTATTAGCCATTATAAAATAATAGTTAACTAATATTTAAAGTTGTTGTGACTACTTCAAGCTTTTTTTCTTCTTTTTTTTATTATAATTCTTTTATTCATATATATTCTTTCAGTCATACAGACCATGTGAATACTAATGATGAAGAGTCACATTCTGAAAAAGGGACAGGAATGTATAAAGAGGCACCTCCTTTTGAAGCGATTAATAAAACGACAGGTGAGTCTGCAGTGTGTTCCCCAGACTTTTCTAACACATCCAAACTCTAATATAACTTGACTCATATTATTTTCATTCTCTCTCTAGATAAAATCAGAAGTAATAACTCCCAGGACAACAGTGCCAGAGATGAACACAATACTAAACACAAGAAAACTAAAAAGCACAAAAAACACAAAAGCAAAAAGAAGAAGAAAAAACATAAAGGTGAAAAGGAGAGTAGTTCGGAGACGGAATCAGATGGAGAATCTCAAGTAAGGTATGATATATTTAAAGCACGGTGGCGCAGCAGGTAGTGTCACACTCACACAGCTCCAGGGGCCTGGAGGTTGTGGGTTCGATTCCCGCTCTGGGTGACTGTCTGTGAGGAGTTGGTGTGTTCTCCCTTTGTCTGCGTGGGTTTCCTCTGGGTACTCTGGTTTCCTCCCACAGTCCAAAAACACACATTGGTAGGTGAATTGGTGACTCAAAAGTTTTCGTAGGAGTGAATGTGTGTGTGTTGCACTGTGAAGGACTGGCCCCCCTCCAGGGTGTATTCCTGCCTTGCGCACAATGATTCCAGGTAGGCTCTGGACACACCGCGACCCTGATATGGAAAAGCAGTTACAGATAATGAATGAATGCCCAGCCCTAGCAAATTTTGTGTTTAGAATAATAAGTCTTAAGTCAGAATAATTCTGAAATGGTCCATTGTGCTTCTATAACTCTGCAGTGTGAAGAAGAAAAAAAGAAAGAAAAAAAAGAAACAGAAAGGAGGAGAAAAGGATAAAAAGTGTCGCTCACAGTCTGGGAGCACGTCTGCATTTGAATCAGACTCTGAGTATGAATCTAAGCCTTTTTGTGACACTAACAAATCTTCAGCTAGGGACATGTCATCAAAGTCTGAACTTCATGATGGGGGAAATTTCAAGATTTCTCAAGAGTTGCCTGACATAATACCTAAGCTTGAGACAGCTGCTGAAAAAAGCAAAGCATCTGAAGGAGGCAGTGAAAGAAAAAGAAGCTCTAGTCGCTCTAGGACGTCTAAAGTTGAGAGGGTTTTCAGAGCACGTCATTCACGTTCCAGCTCAAGCAAACGAAAATCAAGACATAGATCTAGATCCCAATCACTCAGGCGATCCCGGAGATCAAGGTCAAGATCTTGTTCAAGGAAAAGTCCTAGGAGGAAGTCTCCAAAGCAGAGACAGAGAAGTAGATCCAGGTCAGGATCACACAGACGAAACAGGCGTTCCAGGTCTCATTCAGCCAGAAGAAACAAACAGTCAAGGTCCAGGTCAGGGTCTGGGCAAAGTAGATCAAGGCCTGCTATAAAGAAGAACATGAAATCTCGATCAAAATCTAGATCTGTTTCACATCACCGTTCCAGTCGCTCCAAGTCTAGGTCTCGAACACGGGTAAAACGTTCTACACCAAGGTCCCAGTCAAAATCAAAATCTTTATTTAAAGATAAGCAAGCAAGAAATGATGAACAAAAGATACATATGGTTTCACAACCAAAGAAAGAGGTTAGCTCTGCAATAGAATCTGAAATGGAAAACAACGTTAAAATGGTAATAAATTCTATCAGCATCATTTCAGGTGGCACTGATGATGGAAAAATTAAGGGATCATGGAGGCCAGTTCCTTTTTTGGAAGACAGCTCATCTACTGCTGTTATTTCTGGCTTGTCTGAGACCAAGTCTTCAGTGAAGTGCATTACACCTGACTTGCCTTTGGATATGAAAAATACAACAGCAAGTTCAAGAGATGGGTCAAATAATCCAGGTGTTGATCCCAGGACTGAAACAAAAGAAGAAATTACAAGTGTAAAGTCAAAACACTCACATATAGTGAAACATTCCAAGTCATCATCCAAGTCCGTATCTCCAAGTACACAAAGACACTCAAAATCAGCCTCAAGGAAAAGATCCAAATCCAGATCTCCTGCAAAACGAAGGCGATCTAGATCGTACTCCTGGAACAGTAAAAAGACATCCAAGTTATCTCCTTCACAAAGAAAAAGATCTAAATCTAGAACATGTAGTCGACATTCTCAATCCAGGTCGCCAAAAAGGAAAAAGTCAAAATCCTGTTCACCAGATCGAAGGAAAAGGTCTAGAACCCCTGACAGAATAAGAAAGTCAAGATCAAGACATAGATCACGCTCCCGGTCAAGAAGATCTAGATCTCATTCTCGACGAAGAAGAGGAGGTTTCAGGAGCCGGATGTTTAGTCAGCGTGATCGATGGAAACGAGAACCAAGCCATTCTCCTGTACTCATCCTACGGAAAAAAAGGTCAACTTCTCAAACTCGTCGAAGCCCCAGCAAGAGCCCTCCACGCCTTACTGAGCTTGGTAAGACAAATTTTCTACAGTTTTCCTTTAGGGTTGGACAAGACAGCATACTGCGTTTTTTAAAAATGTGGACGGCATCTCAAAATGAGGGCGGCGTTTAAAAACTATGGTGTGTGTGGTGTGTACAATTTCTGTTCTGTGTCTGACTATATTAAATACAAAGAAAAAGAGGCCATTCATGTGCATTTAAGAGAGCCACAGGGAGAGGGTACTGTGTGCGCTCACTGACTGATGAGCACAGTGTACACGACACACGTGTTGACGATAAATACCTGTTTCTGAGAGAGCAAATTTCAACAACTGGTGCTGAACAGAAAATATGGCTTGAAAATAAAGTTTGAAAAATAAGTTTACACAGTTTAGAAACATAGCTGGCCAGCTAAGAGGCACAGCTGATTGTTTTACAGCGAACTCCAGCTCAAATCACACATATGTAGAGGATAAAGCCACATACCCATGAGCACAAAATTGAGTGAAGGGTGTTCCGAGCATTTTTCCTGTTTCATTCATTCCTCTTTCACCCTAGTAATACCATATACTGTTTTAATATTTTATGAAGGTATGATGGTATGAAAAATGTGGATATCGCCAATCCCTTTATTTCTTCTACAGAGAAGTTTGGTGCATGTACTATTAATTTACTACTACGTATTTGCTGTATTTAGTATATTGGGGAACAGTATTTTAAACTTGACAATTAGGAATTGAGCTCTAAAATTTGTTGACATTTCATGCTAGTGTTAAATATGCTATTCCTTAGAATTAAACAGTCTGTTTTTGTTATTCTGCCATTTAAACATATGCAAATGTCCTCGGGGTTTTAAAATTTTACTGGGGTTCTTTAAAATTAGTGTGAATGGGTGAAGCCCAACTGCTATAAGTTGAAAAGACAGGTGTATGCAGTTGCATTGGTTTATATAACATTACCAAAAACATTAATTATTGTTCTTGAAGATTTGCTCATTTGAAATATAACATTTTTTGAAAATATCAACTATTGCTTTGAATTGTGATTTTAATTTTGTATTTGCAGATAAAGAACAGTTGCTTGAAATTGCCAAGGCTAATGCAGCTGCAATGTGTGCTAAGGCTGGGATGCCAATTCCAGAGAGCCTTAGGCCCAAAACTATTCTTCAGCTGCCCTTGCCATCTCCAAACCCCACATCTTTATCCTTACCCCTGCCTTTACCAGTTAATCTCCCAATGGGTGTACAAGGGATGTCAAATATGACCATGAATGCTGCTATGGCTAGCATGACCGCTGCCACGATGACTGCTGCTCTGTCCAGCATGGGAGTCCTTGCCACTCTTCCACAGTTGGCCCCCTTGCCTACAATCACCAACAAGCCTCCACCGTCGGCCACACCAAATTTGGCTTCTATTGAGGAAGCTAAAAGAAAAGTGACAAAGCAAGCAAACAGCTATAGTATCAAGGAGCTAACAGAAGTAAGTGATGAGCATCCCCAACAGTTTTATTAAAGTATTGCTTTATTTTCAGATGAATTTGAAATATAAAAACATCATCTTTACTTTCAGAAATGCAAGAAGATTGCAGAGAGTAAAGAAGAAATGGCCATTGCAAAACCACATGTGTCAGATGATGAGGAAGATGAGATGCCTTTTGGAGGAGTCGCCCTTAAGGAGAATAAAGGCATCACTTTCAGTTTAACTGTAGGTTTTTCCACTCAGTCTGGGATTTTTTTTCTCATACAGTTGCTTTAATGTTAGTGAACCTTTTAAAGGCAACGTTCACAATTTCAATCAAAAAGCACCTCGTTTAATACCCAGGTGATGTTTTCTCACCATTTGCTAGTTCACCAGTCTGTTTGCATGTTGGAAACTAATCTGTTTACAAAACCCTAATGTCGGTAATCATGTAAAGAAAGCAAAATAGACTTCCTCTCTCTGCTCCTATAGACAATTAATAGGCTACACGTAGTTAACAATCCAATTGACACCAAGCATTTAAAATCAGAAATATAATACAGTTTCAAAACTGTGGAGAGGGCCCTCTGCTTCCTCCCCCACCTCCCCTGACGAGAAGCTCATCCAGGTTGCCAGTTTGAGGAAAGCTGAATGAATAAGCAAGAGATGAGTTTAAGAACTGTGGACCGTAATAGCTAAGAAGAATGTGCAATAATCAACATGTTTATACAGAAAGATGTTCATAATTTCACTAAAACACTTACCTATGCAAGAAAAAGTCCAAAAAGTAAATGAGCGACTTTACTGTCCAAATTCACATTAAATATTTCAGCTAGACAAGGCTAGTTTTACTTATTGATTTTCCCTTTCATCATAAATGTGGTTTAGGAGGCAGAATCTTGCTTCTTATTTACAATTTCGTTCCAACATTTTGTTCCAACTTATGTGTCTGTTTACAAGGCATAAATGGAAAAGACCCTCACTGTTTGCCCTGCATTTACAAGAATTTATTGTCTAAACCACCTTAAAATTTTAGACTAGACAAAGCTGGTGTTATTTTCCCTTCACCCGTAAATGCCATTAAAGGAAGCAGATCTTTGCTTGTTATTCATTAGTTTAGTTTATTCAAGCATTTGGTTTTGCATTAAATGGATCCATTTTACTACCATTTTATCACTTATTTGAGTTACTCTCCAGCTTCTTATTGAATACTTATTTCCACCTTAAACAGCTATGCAAAGCCAAAGCTAGCGCTAAGTTTTATAAACAAAACTCGTTTTAAAACACTTTTTATTTCCCATTTTATCCATTTAAAAACACAATCATCTGCCTACTAAGGTATTGCTTATATTTGCTGTGTACTACCAAGCTTGATTTATCAGTTCCACTTTAAATAGGTGAATATGCAAGGCTTTTAAAACACAATTCTTATTCTTTAATTCCTTAAAACACACATACACACCATTTCTTTAAAATAAAAAAAACAGTGGTATTTACACCTTTCAATCATATTGAAATTCACCTTCTTCATATAAAACACACACCGCACAGTCCTGACACCTTTCAAAGGTCGCTATGCCTCAATTTTTTTTATATTAAACAAACAAACTATGGAATTTACTCCTTTTAAGCTATAGGCATATGTACTTCTATATTTTCTTTTCAGAAATGAATTGCTGTTCTGACTCTGTTCTATAGCTAGCATTGCTGCTTCTAAACTGAACACAAGGCCAATATTCCCTCTCATTTTACTCCGTCTCTGGTCATGGAGATTTTAAAAGGGCAATGGGGCTTGTTGGGTCAAGGCAGTGTTTTAGCTTACTCTATAATCTATATTAAGATTCCTTAATCTATAATCACACACCCTGGACATTTTATAACTAAGTACTACTGCTGGGCGATAAGCGCAAATCAATATCACAATTAATTGTACGTTTTACCACAGGAACGATTATTTTGTTTTTGTATTTTTGACCCTCATAGTTCAGTGATGAGGCTTATACTGTATACACATGAATACACAGTGGGGACACAACAGAATAAAAATAATCAATATAATTGATATAGACAATATTATGTTAATTAGAAGTTTTGAATATCGATTATGATTCATTTTTGTTTAATTGCCCAGCAATATCTTACAGATTGCTCCTTTTAAAGGCGAAATTCATGATTTTAATGAAATCATCAGGCAGTAAACAGCATTTTGGAGGTTTTTAGACATTTAACAGACCCCTATATCTTGAAAACCATGAACTCAGATGAGGATGTTGCTCTATTGCTGCTCCATAGATAGTTAATATTGATCTATTTTTGCTGTAGATTGAACTGATTCTAAATACGGGAGACTGCTAATTGCATGAACGTAAACACAGACCGAAAGTTCTATAACACTAAACGACTCAAGTTACAAATGTGTTTGTGTGGTAGTTCAAAAGATCAACTTTAGCCATTTACAAACAGCATTCATTTTTCTCCTCAAACATAAAATTCCACCTTAAAGGAGGCAGAACTTCTGAACATACAAACAAACCAGAGAAAATTGCAATTCCCTACAGTTGAAGACGTTGCCTTTATGTAAAAGAAAATTTCTTTAAAGAAATGTAAGTAATGTGCAAATAAACAGACAGAGGTTTGATTTGCTTAGAGCTTTTAGCCAAAACAGGATTTTAAATGTAATGCAGCTTAACTGTACTTGTTTGACATGGATAAAACAGATACATATTGTTACATAAAATCTAACAAAAAAAAGTACATATGTCATCCAGCTGAAAGTAATTTACAAGCCCTGTAGTCTGTCTTAGTGTAAATTATTAATGTTTCATTTCTGCAAATTTAAGTACAGTGATTTGTAATTAGTTGAGCTGAATCATTTTGTGGTTTGCAGTCTAAAAGTGAAAATGTACTCAACTTCATGAGTGGTTGAATATTAACTGTTGCAAGCTGAGATGAGATTTAGTGGGGGGAGGGGGTTCCCAGACAGGGATAAACCTAGTCCTGGACTACACAGCATTTTATACTCTGATTTTCCATTGAAAGAAGGATATAGCCCAGGACTAGGCTTAATCCATATCTGGGAAATCACCCCAATAAGAATTATTTTTTTATTAATCTTCTGTTTAAATGATGGTTTGCAAACAGTAATTCTTCAACCATTCATTTGATTGAATACATTTGTCTTTCCCTAATTTTGCAGTAACCCCCTCCTGTGCCGCCATGTCCCTTCCCCTTCTTCAGAACCCCTCAGTGAAACCAGCAGTAAGATCAGAAGCTGCTTTTGCCAAGGAGTTCCCAGTGTCTTCAGGTTCACAGCACCGTAAGAAGGAGGGAGATGGAGCATATGGGGAATGGGTGCCAGTGGATAAAAAGAATGAAAAAACAGGGTCTTTATCATCATCATCTGCTGGGGCTGAGGATCAGAACAAAGATAATGATTGTGTCTTTCCTGAGGCATCTGCACAGGTTAGTTTACAGTGGTTTGATATTGCTAATACAGTACTACTGATATAGTCTTTTGCAAACTTTAACTTTATTGTTCTTCTGTGGCTTTAGCCAGTAGACATCACCCTGGCGATCAGTGAAAGGGCTGTGGCCCAGAAGAGACTTGCTGAGAATCCATTTGACATCAATGCTATGTGTATGCTTAATCGTGCTCAGGAGCAGGTGCGTTACATACATGCAATGATATTGCAGCACACCTAGAAAGTGTACAGACAAGTAATGAAAATAGTTTTCACTCATTTTGTTTTTATTTAGTGTGTTAATCAGGCTTGAGAAATGGTCCAAAACTGAACTCCAACTTCTAACAAGCAGTACCATATTTATGATAATAGTGTTAAACTTTTTCATAGTCTTTAGCATTTTTCATTCTGGCCTTAAGGACATTGCTGGACCTAGACATGACAGCACATGTTTCTCCAGCATGTATTAAAAATGCAGTAATTGTAGTAGATGAAATAAATAAGGAGGTGGTACAGCAGCCCAAACATTTTAAAATGTGTAAGGCTGTAAAACACCTGAATATGAAATCTGAATCTGAAAAATAATGCAGAAATTATGTCAAAACCACACAGACACCTGTCCCATGCAGACAACTGTCCTGTTGCGTCCAGTACTTAGACTGTAAATGGAGGTATTGATATAAAAAGAGCATTGTATTTTTACAGGTGGATGCTTGGGCCCAATCTAACACAATCCCAGGTCTCTTCACTGGTTCCACAGGTGCTCAAGTGCTCTCCTCTGAAGAGCTGTCCAACAGTGGCCCACAGGCTTGGATCAAGAAGGTAAAGCAATGTCCCAGTACTATAATATTGACCCGGACACTTATCTATTTGGTGGTTGAAATTTTGTGTATTTTTTAAAAATGTATTTGGTACAGAGCCTCTGGCTTATAGTGGATGGTTTCCTGTAATCAAAGGCTATTGCCGTCATAAAAAAGTCACACATGTTCCAGCATGATTCTTTTTTTATTGTTATTTTTTATTCTTCTTCTTACCTATTGGAATTTGATGTTTTTCTTATATTTCAAGGGCAATTACAAGCACACATGTAATGCAACATATATAAATAATATAATAAATATATGACATCCCACCACTCATGCATCTCATCAGAGATACATGAATATCGTTATCTGTTTGTCTTTGCTGATAGGTGTACCCACTCCACAGTTAAAAATCACCTATTTGAATCTCCTGTCAAACATTGGTGTCAGTCTTTGTAATTACACATGGCCACACTAAACTTTTTGAGATTATGTCAAAATAACCAAGGAATCTGGTAAAGTAGTTAAAACAGTTGATGTCAACATAAGCAGAAACAGGGATGAAATCTTTGAAATCAGATAAAAGAAGAAAAATCTTCAGTATACACACATATATATAAAATGTGTGTGTGAAAACATTTTTAAGGTGTATGTTAAAAATAGCATACAATGCGTAAGAAGTGGATATGAAATTAATTTCAATTTAAAATGAAACACGTATTTCACACTTTTACTGTTTTTCAGAGCATTTTTAGTTATTTGGCAATATTTTTAACATCATTGTTCACAGTAAGAGCCAGAGTAACTTTAAGGAACAGTTTGTTTTAAAATGGGTCATCTAGTAGCATTGTCATACCCAACTCATATATGCACACGCACTCAGATATACAGTTATACCTTGACTTATGGGTTTAATTAATTCTGTGGTCCAGTTTGCAACTTAGTTTGCTCGTATATCAAATTAAATTTCCCCATTAAAATTAATTGAAATGCTATTAATCCATTCCAGCATGTGTTTTTAAATAAGAAAAATATATGTAATAACAAATAATATATAAAAATAGAGTGTAAAAGTGTAGAGTAAAGGGTAAAAAAAATGTAAAGAAATAAGTGTGTTTACCTTGAAAATCAGATGTAGATGCTGGTGGAGGTGGAGGAGATTAGGGGAGTTTTTTTATTTTGTGCTTTTATTTATCGCTTAACTTGCTACACACTTAATGCTACAAAAACAGCAATAAGACAGAGATGCTTGCATGGCAAGATAACCAAGTGAACTGAATGCTCACTGGGCTGCCAAGTGGCGGGTGGCGTAAGCTCGCTTGCTGGTAGCTCAGACCTTGGCTCGCATCATAAAGCAAAAAATTGACAGAGCAACGGCATATATCACTGTATATCTGTTAATTTATCTAAACTGTAAAGGCTAGTATGTAATGATTTGCACCACCCAACTGCCTATTCTCCCAATCACACCAATGAGAGGAAGTTGCTGTGTAATAAGGCTTTAATGTTATATGAGTTGTAAGAACACACTATTAGCATTTATCTGTTTCTTGACAATACTTTAATTGAGACTGAGATTTTGGCCTTATATTACATACAACAGTTCCCCTCCTATAGTTTTTTTTTCTCCAACTCTAGATTAGACAACAGTTATATAGCACATTAGCAGGAATTATGCTGAGTGGTTTGCTGTGGAGG
This sequence comes from Hoplias malabaricus, assembly GCF_029633855.1. Taxonomy (NCBI): domain Eukaryota; kingdom Metazoa; phylum Chordata; class Actinopteri; order Characiformes; family Erythrinidae; genus Hoplias; species Hoplias malabaricus. The sequence goes on along the minus strand of NC_089801.1, from coordinate 51,285,808 downwards.
AATTTTGCTGGAAGTTGCTCTGAATGTACATCCAATAAAATGTGTATGTTCTGAGACCCTGAACACCATGGTGAATCAAGTGTACAGAGGCGTTAAGAGTTAGCAACATACATTTGATTTTTTTATGTGGAGTGGATACACCTTTTTAAGCAGAGTCATGCAGATGTGTTTTATTTTGTGTGAAATTTTATTGTAGCAGGTGCATTGCAGGAGGGGCTTCAGACCTCAGGGGTTGACTATAGCCTACTTAGAATGACTTCTTTGGAAGAGGACTTGAAGCAAGTCTCCAGGCACCCCCTACTTGATTGAGACTGGGAGCTCAAAATGGGTAAAAAAAAAAAAAAGAAGAAGAAGAAGAAATTAAACACAAAATTTCTAGTAGTGAAAAGTCCAGCCAGTTCTCTCATTTTATGCAAAAAAAACTATTGTGTGTTATCATGGAATGACTTCAATTCTTCAACTGCCATGTGTGACGGTTCTTATTTCAGGACAAATTGTCCCGAAGGCTTTGAATGCTGACTAAAGACATGATCCTCATATTTACATTCAGGCTTGGTAATCCCATGTTTTTATATAGAGTTTTTGAGCTAAATAAATAGTGAAGAAATGCCATAGCTTTTAATGTTAGATGCCATTGCATTCACACACTCAGTCAGAGAGGGCATACGGTGTGTTCTATAAGTGTTGTGCTTCTGAAATGGCAAATTTCACATAGTAACTACACAAATTTCACATAGCTTTATATACAGTCAAATGAAAAAATGTAGACACCCATAGTCATATTACATGTTTGAAGTACATTCTCACATCTTCAACAGAGAACATATTTTTTCATATAATGCATGAATATGGTTTATCTATGAATCAAACACTGAAAACAGAAGAAAAAATATGCAGACTTTGTGACCTGCATAAATATTATATTCTAGGTTTTATTTTCTCATTTTCTAAAATTTCAAACATGAAATTTGACCAGTGGTGTCCAAACTATTGCTAAAAACACATTTTGCTTTTTAGCACATATTTGCCTCTTCAAGTGTTTAATAAGTTTATTTTATAGCCCTAGCATATATGGAAATTCTGTACCAGTACTAATGAACGCCATAATTTTACTTGCCTTCACTATGAACTGAAGTAACGATTTTCAGACCTGTCCTCAGTGTTCCCAGAGAGTTCAAGCTGTTGCTTGATTTGTATTCCCACATGGAGATAAACAAAAATATGGATTGTCTGAGGAAACCTGAGGACAAGTTTGAGAACCACTGATATGAGGAATGTTTGATGTCTTTTTTGCTGGTTTGGGGCTTAAGCAGCAGTTTTGTATCCGTTCTCAGTATCAGTGTGCCTCAATACAGGGTTCCAAAGCTCTGAGCAGTTTTGCCCTACTGGTGGAGGTGGTGGGGGAGTGTTGGGGTGGGTCACAAACACAAGAGGGGTGGGGGTTCACAGTCTGACCTGTGAACTCTCACCCCTCTATATGGAAACTTGTTGCAGGGTCAGTCCTTGTAGCTGCCTTGTTGCCATGGTCACTGTCAGGCCCCTTCTATTCACGTCAGATGCAGAGCCGATGATGGGGGCCTAGGTACGTACGTCATACAGCACCATATTTCTATTAATGTGGATTTGTGTCCGCTCCGAAGAAAACTGCAATGGCTTTTTTTGTGTTTCAGCTGAACTAAGGATACTGATCCCTTGTCAGAGTTGGTACTGATGCCTTATTTAGGAGTACCATTTTAATAATTTAATATTTGGAGCATGTAATATTGCTTTTTGTTAATTGTATGATACTGTGCTTGTACAGGTGAAATACGGTGATATCACTGTTTCATTATAAATAACTTTACACTTTTAATATCAGATTAATAATTCAACTAAAATTTAGCTTCTAGTTTAGTCATTTATTAGGACCTTGTTAAGAGCAATCTCCATAATAGCTAAAATGTAATGTTTATGTGCATTTTTTAAGGTTTTGCAGCTTGTTCATTTGAACAATGTACAGCATATTTTTAATAGCCCAATAATTATTGCACACGTCTACAGGTGAATTCCAAGGTTTTAAAAAAATCCACATTTAACACTAAGGACCTTGTAAATCAAGGCAAAGTATTTCTTATATAAATTTGGTTCATATACAATTTATTTTTTTGGTAAAGGAATACAGTAAAGGTGTGTATTCCTTAGTTTCAGTGGAGATGTGATGTTTTGCTGTGAGTTACCTGTTTCTGATACTGTTGCCATGGTTTTTGAGCTCTTACTATATCCTCTTTGCTTTGTCTGCCTTTTTTCTCTCTGTCTCCTTTCGCCCATATCTGTCCCTTCTCCATCCAGGACCAGTTCCTTCGTGCCGCACCTGTCTCAGGGGGCATGGGAGAGCTACTAATGAAGAAGATGGGTTGGCGGGCTGGGGAGGGCCTTGGCAAACATAGGGAAGGCACAGTAGAACCAATTGTGATTGATTTCAAAACAGACCGCAAGGGTGAGCCCATCTGGGTATTTTTTTTTTTTTTCATTTTCTAACATGAATAAAATTAATTTGTCAAATTGGTATTGGTAGGATTGGTAGCAGAAGGGGAGAAAACCCAGAAATCTGGCAACTTGGTGGTGATGAAAGATCTTCTTGGTGAGTTTGTGGAGTAATTATATATCAAATTATTAATATGTTTTTTCTTAATTTTATTCCAGCTTTTTCTCCTTGTTTGTTTATGGCACCACATCTTAATATGACTTTCTTACAGGTAAACACCCAGTGTCTGCTTTAATGGAGTTGTGTAATAAGAAGAAATGGCCACCACCAGATTTTGTCATGGTGCTTCACACTGGCCCTGACCACAGAAAGAATTTTCTATTTAAGGTAAGTGAACGTGTGTTGGGTTGGGCATCATAACAATAATAACTATATAGCACAGTATTTTAACAAAAACCCTTCGCACTCCCACCTCCCACCCAATGGTAAAACTGTATACCATGTTCATATTTTGAGATGGTATGACAAATGTGGATACAACACGTCCCCGTGTGTGATTGATGGTTTGTTTTGAAGCATTTCTTTAAATTGATCTTTTAAATTGAAAGACTGATGTTATTGTCATTGTGATAAAAAAATAAGCCACAAGGACCATTCCTTACTGCATGTTTCAATGGGAAACATATTTGGCATGACACAAAACTTCACCATTATAAAATCAATGTAATCCACTGTCTCGATTGGCTTTTCCACTTTCTGAAGATCATTTTGGAGGAAGTTTCAGGAAGCTGAAATGGCTTAACTGAGCAATCTATAGCACAGTAGTTGAATTGAATAAAACTGCCTGTATTAAATTGTGGTACATTAACATGGAATTCAGATGTCGTGAAATGGTCATAGGTATATATCTGTATTTTATAATTGCTGTAAACACGGCTCAACCAATCAGATTTTAGGACCAGAATTTTCTTTTTTATAAAATACAGGTATTTGATAACCAAGAATGTTGTGACTGTAGTAAAAAAATAAATAATCATTCATAACCATCATCATGGTATGGAAGCCCTGAAGGACCAAATTTAAAAAATGATAAAATTTGAAAGTATGTTCCTGGGGTTAAGCTCTACGTTATTATTTTAATACATACCAAAAACAATTGAAAAATATTTCTAGCATCACATATACAATTTTAACCCTCGAAAACTAAAAAGGTTCTTCCTGAAAATCGTTTTCCTATTTGTGAGGTGAGCCTGAAGGGCAATTTTTATTTTCTTTTAGTGCAATTAATGTGTTATACCAGTTTTGACCAGCAGGAAGATACTTAATTTCAGTAACTGCTCAAGGCTTCCATACTGTCGCTTTTTTTTAGTGTGGTGTTTTTTATTCTCTGTGTCATCTTTAAATACTACTGTATCTTCTGTTTCCAGTGGAATAAAGAAAAAGTAAAAAATTCAGATTTGTTTAATTGATTAGTTTTATGTTTATGATTAACATTCAAAAAAAGTAATAAGACAACAAATGCCAAGTTTGTTTAAACTGAAATATACAAACTGTACTACTTCCTTGTGTATAACTTTCGTATACTTATAAATGCAAACATGGCTAAAATGATTGTTTCCTTTCTTTCTTGTATTTACAGGTGGTGGTTAATGGGTGTGATTACCAGCCCCAGACAGCTAGTCCCAATAAAAAGCATGCCAAAGCCATGGCAGCCACAGTGGCTTTACAGGCATTGGGGGAGGTAGCTGGGGACAGTATCCATTCAGGACCTGTGTTCACCGCAGCCACCAGCACATGATAAACACCTATACACTCACACACACCCCATAAAATTGTACATCTCATTGTGGACAACAAAGCTACTGTACCTCAGTTTAATTTTTTTCTTGGGATTTGTAAATTAATAGAGATACCTGTTGGATATATAATGTGTAACTTGAGTGTGCATTTAGTTTAACTTCTCTTTGCATTATTATTATTTTTTTTATTTTTTATTTTTTGTGATTTTGGCTGACATGGAAGATCAGTTTTTTTTAAATTATAAAGACTTTTTAATGATTAAATTAATTTCTAAGAAGGAAAAAAAAACACTCAAAATAGTTTACATATGTTTGGGCTAAGGGGCAATCAACAAGAGTCATTTTTTCATTTACGCACATACCTTTAGCTAAAGGTTACTATTGTGCCTACTAATCAGTCTTAAGTATTCATCAGATAATCTGAAATCTTGTGTTTTGTAATTCTGATTCTCTAGGCCTTTGAGGTGTCGTTGAAATGTGCAGTAGACAGTTACATTGCTCATGTGGTAGGATTTGTTTTAAGTTTCATGCACGCTTAATTAATGGTTAAACGCTGTGTTCTTCATGTTTTACATATGCAGTGTGTTGTGTATTTTTTAACTAATACTTTCTTCTGGATTGCTCCAAACATTGCCACTATAAAGCTACTTCCTACTGAAAGCATGTATTGAGCTGCTGAGTGAAGACATATTTTCACTAGGTAAAACTGAATAAATTGATTACTCCTCTCCAAGCACACATTCCCGAGTGATCTCTGAAGGGTAACAGGAAAAAAGTTTGTTTCTGAATCAGTCTTCTTTTATCTCACTTATTATTTTCTTGCTAAATTTTCTTTTCTCCCTTTTCTAACATAGGCAGCAATGTTTCACCTCTTGTCATATGCCCCCTATTATCTTTCATTGCGATGGTTTCACTGACAAATATAACATTATAATATCAGTATGTGGTACCTTACTGTCTATTTTTGTTACAGACTGCGTAAATAATTAAATTGCAAATCGTATACCATCCTGCCTGATTTAAACAATAGATCAGACATGTTCCTGCTAAAGATTAACATCCTGGAGGGGAATCGTTTCTCTATGAATTCCATTCGTGTCATATCACTGTTATGTCAATATGAGAAGTCAACTAAATATGTAATTGCTGATTGTTGCAGTTGGTTTATAGCAAAAACACAGCGGCCGTTCTGTTTATCTGAAAGTAGAAAAAAAAAATGGATGCGAAACTGAAAACAAAATCTGAAAAAATACTTCAAATATCAAAATATATAGAAAGTAAAAAAAGAGAATAAAATGTGTATTTAAATGTAAATAAATAATTGAAACAAAATTATATTCAAACTGAATAAAGTCATTCTACACTTATTTTGAATACATTGCTGTATTTTTCAAAGTTCAACCTCAAGTTTCGAACTTGAAATTTCCGATTTTTTGTTCTTCAATTTTTTTGCAGCAGCAGCAAGCAGAAAAACTGAGAACTACAGCTCTACTTTTAGATAGAAAAAATTTAGTTTCTACATTTCATTCTCCCTCAACACATTATAGATACATTTTGAATCAAAGTAATACTTAATACATAACAATCACATTAGATAATTTCATATACTAGATTAACTATAACATTAACAAACTATTATTAGAGTGTAAGACAAATATGAGTCATAACTATGCAAGTAATTCAATGACATTTTGACTGGACATACGATAATATTAGACTACTATGCGAAAAGGATTTTTATCACATTGTAATATCTTGCTATTCTTTCTCCAATTTTCTGCAATTTAACGATAATCCTAAATACCATAAACCTACATGTATGTCCTGGTGAGGCAGACGCTATCTCCAGCAAAGTGCTATTGAGAAACTTGGGGGGCTTTCACATGACAAGCGTTCTGTGCGTCGCTCACCGCGAGTCTGAGCGCAGCGCATGTCAGTGGAAATTAGGACAATGTTCATTTTGATTGAACTTTGAGCGCAGCGGCAACTGGCTTTAAAGTCACGCAACAACGCGGCAAAACACCGCTTACGGTAGCGCAGCGGCAGAGTGAAGCGGCGCCGCTCTCTCCATAGAAAAACAATGGCATCGCCAGCGTAAAGCGGTTTTGCCGTGTATTATGTAAAAGCGCCCTTTAAGTGTGGTTGTTGAACTACACAGTCTAGCAGAATTCATCACACGTATCACAGTTGGTGCCGAATGCTGTCTAAAAGAGATTGTTATATAGATCTTCACTAACGTCAGCGTTTGAGTGAATATTTTGTATAGAGTGAGTGTTCATGGTTATTTCCCATATGCCACACTCTTTCACGCATGCACGGTAATCCAGAAATTGATTTATCCGGATGAGTTTTATAGGTTAACGCGACCACCAAAAATATGGTGACCAGATGTCCTCTTTTTTTAGACTTAAACAAAATCCCGGACGTTTTTTTTTAGCGCCTACATAGAATTTCGAGAAGCGTTTCGTTCACAAACTAGTCCCGCCCTCCCCTACACCGATTGGTTCGTTCGAGTGAGAAGGGGGCGTGGTGAAGTAGCTTAAAATCTTCGGATTGCACGGTCTGACTGTAGACCTACCGTCATTGGTCGATAACCTTCTCTGTAAACATTTAATTGGTCAGTCTGCACGTCAGTAGTCCTTGTTTACGTCAGGCAAAGCTCATATACCTACCCTCATCTGGAACAGTTATGCCGAAACATAAATGTAAGTTCTCGGATTAATTAAAAAAGAAATTCCCATGTTTTCCCATGCATAGCAAATAAAGGTGAAAAGGACCCCCCCCAAACAACAACAAATATCTCATATTTGGTCACCCTAACCAACAACATTCTCGCACCTGTGTTCACACTTGGTTTTTCGCGTCGCCTCCTATTGTTTTCTATGGATACGGGCGACGGCTCCGTACAGAGGACTCTAGGAGCGGTAATGGTGCGAACGAGTGGAAGCAAGCGGCAAAAAGTTGAATTTTCTCGTGGAAAGTGCTGCGTCACGTCACAAGGCCCAATCTAATCTCATCGTGAGAAAATGGAGGAGAGACGGATATATGTACGATTACAAACACGTATTAAAACCAATAGAAAGCATTGTGGAAGGGGTCTGGACTTGTACTACTCGTAGAGCTATTACCGCTTGTTTAATCTCTTTAACGAAGTGGGAATTGTTGGATTAATTTTTTAATTTATTCAACATATAAAAGTCACTGGGAAGTATAGACTAGTTTAGAAAAATACTGTATTAAAATCACGTTTGAACATTCGAGAGGAGATAAAACACTGATTGAAGGCAAAAGAAAAATAAACATTTGACTTCAACCACACACCCTTGCTTGGGGCTGATAAACCTGCTTGCATTTTTAAGACATGCGCCAAAGCGGCCAGCATATGCCGAAGGAAGCGTTTCGCTTCGACCCCGCTTGGCTGCAGTGTGAACGCACATCTAAATCACGCGTTTAATTTCCCACTGCGTTATCGCTTCTTATGCAGAAAATCTCCCCGTGCCTTGCATGTGTAAGCGACCACTCAGGGACATCTCCGACTGTAACCTAGGAGTTCATGTGTGAAAGAGGCAAGAGACACTGCTGTCAGTCATTCTCCCATGCCACTCTCAGCTGATGTCCCACCTCTCAAGCTAGATTCAGAAGTCTGAAATTGAAGAAAACAGATCTGAAAGTGAAAAATATAAGGTCTGAATATGAAAACAAAAATCTACAACTGAAATATAAACTTAAAATATACATGAAAGCTGAAAATATTTTATTCACAAGAATTGAACAATTTTGTATTTAAACTGAAACAATCATCCTATACATATTTTTTTGAATATATTGTACTTTTCAAAGTCTAATCTCCCTGAATTAACTCCATACTTAACAGTAACGTGCTACGGTATGTAAGGTGTGCAGCATATGTATATGCTGCACACCATTTTTCTTTTTGAATTAAGTCCTCAATCTTCCTCTCTGTTGATCAGTCAAAGCATTCCCAGGGTCACTAATGTGACCAAGAACACTGCAGTGACCAAAAGTACTCCACTAATAATTCCAATGCGAACCCATGGTACATTTCCATCCCAGAGGATTTGAAATTGGTCTTCACCTAACAGGGGAAAAAAAGAATTAATTCAGATTAACAGTTATGACAAAAACCCTAAACTATTTTCTAAATTGTCATATTGTATGTGTGGCCAACCCGTGGCGGGCAAGCTGCATATGGCTCTTTTCCTGTATAAACACTGTTCTTCCAATCAAAATAAAATTATAGCTGTTTAGTATTCAACCCATTTCTGATTTGTAAACAGAAAATCACAAGGAATAAAACCGGAAAATTCTCTGTATCTTTCTGAGGCTGTGGTCAGGGCGACTCAATCTGTGTTCACATTACACCTTTTCCCACTATTCTCTCTGTTTCTTTTCTCAGCAGGACAGCTTTTGAACCAGACTCTAAAATAATTTCACACACTGCAAAAAAGCATAGTATTGTGTTGTGGGATTGTTTGTGTAGATACATAATTGTGGCTCCTGGTAGTAATTTTTCCAGGTCTGATAGGTCAGCCAGCCATATCATATTGGATTAAAAAGTCATACTGTAAAAATGTTTACATGCACAGGTCATCCTGGAATTTCCACAAGCTAATGAAAAATTTCCAGTTGGCAGTGTGTTCAAGTGTCACTCTGAGTTATAATTAACTTAAGTGTGAAACCTGAGCAAGAAAGTGTAATTTGACTTTGAGTAGAACATTTCATTCTCCTTCTGATGCTACAAGCAAACTTAGAAATGTGTACAAATTTAGCATCAAAATAACTCATTCTCTATTTTGTTCACTTACAATCATTTTAATTACATCACCACTTTAATTGGACTGCAATTTGTACTTTCTAGACTTTGTGAAAACATTGAGAGACCATTACATCCAAAGTATGAGTTTTACAGGACAAGGAACAAATAGGTTGTGCAAAGGCATCTCTTGGTATTCAGTAAAAAATCTTCAGTTTGTAGATAATTCTGAATGAATTTCTTTAATCTTAACAGATTAACAGATGTTTAGAAAAAATTTTTTATATAAAAGTAGATTTAAAAAAATTAAAAGTAGAAAAATTTGAGAGCTAGCACCTAATGCAGGAGCTCCCTCAGCATCCTGAGCTGTTGTGATGTCACTACTGGAATCCGCAATTAACTCAACAAAGTCAGCACTCTTACTTGGTCGTGGTAGTAGCTCAGGGATGATTAGAAGGAAACACAATTACATTTAGCATAACACCACTGCTAACAAAAGCAATGCAAAATCAAATTTAATAAAAATACAAACAGCAACCTGTATTATCTGTGAGAGTAAAGAGTAACAGTAAATTGTGACAGTACAGCAACAATTCAAACACAAAATAATGTACTGCAATAGCTCTGTTGTGATTAAATAAAATAAAAAGTAATCTGTCTTTATGGTCCTGTTTAACAAAACGTTACAAACCATTTTGTATTTTTTTTTTTCACATAGTCATTAAAGCTCAGGCCTTTTAATAGTTAATATCAGCTACAGGTATAATCCTGTGTATGATTATAATTACAGCGGTCACTAGGTAACCTAGATAAGTAAACAGAGCAGCTGACAACCAGGGAAAGACCTTGTGGCAGCTTGGAGAGGCAGCTGACATAGGGGAACAGACCCCAAGAGTTGTGGGTGATGGAGGCAAGTCATTTTAATTTTTTTCTGAGAGCAACTTACGACGTCCTTCCAACACTGCAAAATATTGGACAGTGGGTAGGTGAAGACCAGAGGCGATTGCTCTAAGACTGCAAGGGAAGCTCAGCTTCCCCTAAAATATATACTGTTGAGTGTACATGTCATTGAATAAATAAGCACTACAATGCGCTCAACTTTTGTTCAGAATCAGCTTCTTATCACTGGCTTTCCTCTCAATCATTCCCGCAGCTTCACATTGCTTTAAACAGACTGAACGCTGAGCGTCCACAGAGTTCAATAGCGAAGCAGCGAAACGAGACGAGTCATTGGATAAATGCTGGGCTTTGTCCCACCCATCGGACTCTGGGGGTCTATGGGGCAGTGGTCTGGCCTCGGCTGGCCCGGACGCTCAGCTTCTGCATGATGATTGGATGATCTGTCTGAGGCTGAATCCCTTTTTGATTGACAGCGAAATGAGCGAATCAGCGATCCTTTGATGTAGAGATCTGTGGGAGCATTTCATTTTCATTTTCGGAGTCTTTCTTACACCTAAATGCATTTTCTTTGTTAAAAACGACTAGCAACAAATCGAGTTTCTATTTCTGGTGGGTTTTTTTTATAGCTGCTTGTGTTTGGAGACTGACTTCTATCACTCTTTCTGACTTCTGTCACAGTTTCTGTCCAGCGGGTGCTGTTGAGCCCCTCCACCGTCACAAAGCACTCACAGGCGGACACACTTCACATGGGCCAAGGCCGTTTAAGCAGCCTAGCTCTGCTGGCCATTGAGAGGACACGAGTCAAATCCCTGGAAAAGACGCCTTGTTGGTACGACAGGGTCACAGATCATTTTCTTGAAAAGGAACGGAGGGTAGAATTTACGTATAAATAAACCAACACATTTTATGATGTAGGCCGAACTTGAGCTTCCCCTCCTTGAAAGACCAGCATCCGCCACTGGTGAAGACCCTAGCTCTAGATTATGTACAAGTATTGGCATGCTGATGCATATTCTATCAGCTTTTAAGATTAGTTTATCACACGGATGGTATACATGGAGACATAATCGGGTGCTGCAGGTTTTAGCATGTTTATTGGACAGCAAATGCCTGGTGGTTAATGCATTGACGAGTGGCTGTAGAAATAATATAGTTAGGTTTGTGCATGAGGGGGAATGTTTTTGAGAATGTGCACAGGCTACAAATATTGGTAGATGGGGTGAAGCATGAGATTGGAAACTGCTGGTGGATCCATCCATCCATTATCTGTAACCGCTTATCCAATTTAGGGTCGCGGGGGGTCCAGAGCCTACCTGGAATCATTGGGCGCAAGGCGGGAATACACCCTGGAGGGGACGCCAGTCCTTCACAGGGCAACACAGACACACACACATTCACTCACACCTACGGACACTTTGGAGTCGCCAATCCACCTGCAACGTGTGTTTTTGGACTGTGGGAGGAAACCGGAGCACCCGGAGAAAACCCACGCGGACACGGGGAGAACACACCAACTCCTCACAGACAGTCACCCGGAGCTGGAATCGAACCCACAACCTCCAGGCCCCTGGAGCTGTGTGACTGCGACACTACCTGCTGCGCCACCGTGCCGCCCTGCTGGTGGATGTAGGTTAAAAAAACTGCAGGTCCCAAAGTGCATTGGGACCTACACTGGGGCCAGACATGGTGCTCTACTCTGAAAATAAACTGATAGTTTATTTCATAGAGTTAACAGTTCCATTTGAGGATGCTGTAGACGAAGTATTCAAAAGGAAGAAGCTGAAGTGAGTGGAGTTGGCAGCTGAAGTGAGGGAATGCATGTGGCAGGCACATGTAAGACTTGCCAGTGGAGATAGGTGTTAGGGGATTTGTAACCAAGTCTGCCACATCCCTGCTTGTGCAATTCGGTATCAGGGGCTGGAAACTAAGGGCAGCTATGAATAGTTATCAGTTCACATGGAACTGGTGGTAATGAGCTGCCATTAACGGTGCCAGTGGGTTAGGTACAGCCTTCGTTCCTTCGGCTTTGAGGGATCTGGGATGCCAGACTTCACTGTTGAACCTTCTGGAGGTGTTGTGGGCTTAATTCAGCGAAACACCGATGAGGGGAAGTGATGACCCCTGTGAAGACCTAGTGATGCAGTGGGTGGTTTGGGTACACATGTGTTGGGCTCAATGAGTAACCGTAGTTGATAAGGATAGCTGGTTGCTTACTGGATCAGAAACTGCCACAGCAACCCTAATGGGTATATGTAGAATACTATTAAATATTTCTAGGTGTAGCTGGTTGCTGATCTAATCATGAACAGCCACAGAAACCTTAGTGTTAAAGTGTAGGATTCAAACAACAGAAATGTTGTGGCTGTAGGTAGGAAGAGGGTGTGGGCACTATGTGAAGCTCTAATGGATTGGCATAGGGTATTTTACATCTTATCCTGTGTATGATTATAATAATAAACCCTAATATAGACTGAGGTCTGATTATCAGAATAAATAAACTATACTTCATCTGGAAAAATGTAACTGCGACCCTGAACTGAATAAGCAGTTACAGACAATGAATGAATTAATGAATTAATAGAAAAATGTATACAGCATTCAGTTATGCACTACATGCATATTTAGATAATAAATCATGGTGTCATATGTAGAATTTGTATCACATTGTTGAATGCAAAAAATATCTATACATGGCCAGAGATAGAACATAAACAAAACTACTCCTATTCAGTACCACTGGCTCAACCCTATCAGTTAAGGTTCTGTAGTGTGAAAGTTGAAAACATTTTCAGTAGACCACAACACATTGTAATACCTTGTACATTATCTGGCACTGTTGTGCTGTCTGAGCTAGCACCAGCAAATAACCCAATATGGTCCATAGTCATGATTGGCTGTGGTGGTATCTCTGATATCACTGGAAGGAAACACATGGTGCACCGATGATTTAGCAAAACAGAACAAATGTGTACAGCAAACATCAGAATTTCCTTTTTCATTACCTCCCTTATTATTTCCTTACTGGAAGGACAGATATTTTACATGGATGATTTAGCAAAACACAACAATTAAGTAGTATACAGCAACTGAGGAGTTCCTACTTCATGATTTCGTGCTGTAGGTCTGTCAGCACTGGCATCACCAAATAGATTTATCTTAAAATCTGGGTATAACTCATTGGCATGGGTGGTTCGTTCACTGGGTCGAATGGATCTCCCAAAAGGGAAAGGGAGGACAGTTTTTCTCTGATTTTACAACAGTATTAACCCACGGTTCTGTATTAACCAGCTCTGCCAGATGGTGTGTTCTGCCTCTGTACAGTACAAGCATTAGTAAGTATTTTTTTATAAAGCACATTTTACCCCAAAGTGCTGTACACAAAAAAGGACAATATAAAACATCTAATGTACAAGAAAAAAAACAATACAACAATGATCAGTTTACTAAGGCCAAACATTTGTCAGTAAAAATAGGTATTAAACCTAGACTTAAAAACATCAACAGAAAGTGTAGGCCTAATGTCCAGAGGTAGACTGTATCAACATTAACATATGTTTTTAACTGACTCACAACATCAGCTGGTAAAATTACATCATGAAGAGATTCAAATGCTCCCACAAGAAAACCTGTGCTCATCTCTGAGAACTATGGCACAGAGCCATGTTTAGTCACAACCCCCCCCCCCCCCCCTCCAAAAAAAAAAAAAAAGCACTCGGTTCCGGTTAAAAACAGGATTTTTCAACCACATCAACTTCATATCGTGGGGGAGCTGGGGTAGTGGAAAAATGACCATGAAAAAGTGCATTGAGCCGAGCCAAGCTGATGCCATTCAGTGGAAAATCGCCAATTGTGTTAAAGTTCTTGTTTTGAGCTGCAGAACCTTCAGTTTATTCTCTATAGGTTCTGGATGGGCTCACCCCAATATGCTTTTATCATACACATCCTAAGGTGTGTTACAAATGGCCCCCTGCTCTATTCCCTATATGAGTGTGACTAAATGATAATTAATTCACGGTAGGCTAGTAGCTAAAGTAAATGAACTAAAAAAGATGTTTGCAATGATCTCATTTATATAGTTATCAACAGATAATATACAGTATATAGATATATATAGAAATGTTATATACAGTATACAGTATATATAGAAATGTTGTGTTTTAAGCATTATAAATCTAGTGGTTAGTTGTGGTAATTCTACATGAGGTGACCACAGAAATAAAACTCTTCAATGGTAGATGACAGTATCAAGTTAGATTCCTTATTAATTTGTACAGTGTGTAGTGTGCCAGGCTAGCTCTTAATTTACCCAATGAACTAGCCATCATTGGCAAGAGATTTGGCAGGAGCCAATACTGCTCATTACAATACCTTGTTCAGTCTCTGCCATTGCTGTGCTGTCTGAACTAGTATCAGCAATTAACCCAATAAGGTCACCCGTAGTCATGTTTGGCTGTGGCGGTATCTCTGATATCACTGGAAGGAAACACATGGTGCACCGATGATTTAGCAAAACAGAACAAATGTGTACAGCAAACATCAGAATTTCCTTTTTCATTACCTCCCACATGTGCTGTAGTGCTGTCAGCACTGGCATCACCAAATAACCCAGTAAAATCAGTTGTGGTATTTGGCTGGGTTAGTACCTCTGAAGTCACTAGAAGAAAAGGCATAGTATTTAGCATTTAGGTCGTTTGCATAAAACAATGAATGTTATGTCTAAAGCAAAGTCCGTACTGTAATATCCACATTTTCAGAGAAATATTCAGCCCTGAAAATTCTAAGAATCTTCCACTTTTGAAGACAAACCTTTGATAATATTGGGTGCTGTAGTGCTGTGGCTGGCATCACTAATAAATCCAAAAAGCTCTGTCCTGGTGGTAGAACTGATAATCTCAGTGACAATGCTGGCTTCCTCTGCTGTAGTTGCTATTACCCCAAGTTCTTGGGAAACTGTGCAAAAAGGTTAATGTGTTGTTAGACTGTGATTAGCAGAAACATTTAGAGTTCACAAGAAAATCAATAATGCAAAAGGTGCTCTATTTCTGCATTAAACAAAACATAAAATGTAATTAACCACTGACCATAACATTTAGTCCAAGACTGGGCCAACATTTCTCCTCAACTTAATATTCCATGTATAGGTTTTGGTGGATGATCTATTTCAGTATTGCCACATATCACTACCCTTAAAAACCTGACTGAGATATCAAACATCCAATGGAATGATTTTTACAATTGAGTCACATTTAAAACATTTACAAAGCATATTTTTTATAAGACGTATAAAGCAATATTTTACCACAAATGAAATTATATATTATATATTATATATATATATATATATATTATATATATATATATATATATATATATACACATATTATAAAAATTTATGCATTAAAGAAGTGAAATAAATGCTGCATTGTGGAAACAACATATATTTAAAAAAATAAATGAACACTGCAAAAACGAGCAAAATTGTCGCTCACACTGGAAAAATTGCTCTCCCTTGTAGAAGTAACTGACCACCAGCTGATCCACACAATGTAAATCATTACATTTTAAGCTGAAAACATATTTTAAGTTAGGATTAGTTTTACGTTAGTAGTACTTATAGAAAGGTTAATGACAAGGCTTCACAAAATGAACAGAAGTTTATACAATTCACAATTACAAGATTATTTATTTTTATATTGTGTGTGTGTGTGTGTGTGTGTGTGAAGCACCACACCTTTTTGACTTACTGATACATGGACCTACTGATGCGCTGAGAGCTGGTCATTTGACAGCTGTGACTGCCTGCTCTCAGTGAGGTGTTTAGCTTCCCATACAAAATTAGCAAATTTTTGACCAGCTTGTTTTACCTTAAAGTTAGTTCCACAGGTGGTTGGTCCACACGGAGAGTAAATGAATTTAGACCAGCTTTTGAGGTGTTTAGCTTCCCATACAAAACTTATATGTTAAAATATGTCCTACATGTCTAAATTCATTTACTCTGCATGTGGACCAACCACCTGTGGAACTAACTTTAAGGTAAAACAAGCTGGTCAAAAATCAGCATTTGCTGGTTCCTGGGAGATTTCTGTAAATAAATAAAGTACATTGGGGTCCACTGGGACATTCATACGATATACCAATATACTGCAGCCATGTCCATTTGCATACATTTCAAATAAGCTGAAAATTTCACTGCGTAAACACACACACAACTCTCCAGTATGAGCGATGCTCGAATGCAGTATTTTTTAAATGTAAAGTTTCTTTGATCCCACACTTTTTAAATGAATTTGGTTTCTGGTCATTTATTTGCATGCTTAGTAAATGCTGTGATGTGACTGTGATCATAGGAAACACTAGCAGAGGGACACCCATGGCTGCATTTCAGCATGTGGGAATAACACCCCTAGCTGTCTTGACTATCAATAACATATCCTACAACCAAGGTACATTTGGGGCTCCCTAAACCTGATCCCTGAGTGAAGATACAATGACAATGCCAAAGATGCTACAAGTACGTATAGGCTGCTCCAGCCTGAGAGAAGAGCTGATGAGAGAAGTCCTGCTGCTATGTTTATTTTGCTTACCAGTCACAACTTTTCACACAACTTAATCTCTACTCATTAAATCCAGATCTCTTGGGTGTAGTAGTCCTGTTGATTGACTTAACCATGGTGGGTGTCATATTCCATTTTTAGTACTTGTGGCGCAATGAATAAAATGAATAAAAAAATCATCAATTTTGTAAATCTGAAATGACCCAAAATAACTGTTACTTATCTAACATCTAGGGATGCATGAATCAAATTGGTATTACCAGTTAACTGATGAACATCTTGTCACTGAACAGACGGCACTAAAATGGCATTTTTAACTATTTTATTCTGTGAATTTTATATGTATTATATAATATGTGAATATTTATTTTACTTATTTACAAGCACACTGAGTGGCTAATTTGGACATTGCCAACCAGATGTCCTCAATCTCCATGCACATCCAAACCCTCTAGTTCATAATCAATCATGTGTGTTTAGAAGTAAGAAGTCATAGCAGTGTAGTGTCACCTTGATAAAGAAATCATTGCAGTATACTCTACCTAAAACAGTGAGGGCGTATGCTTCAGGAACTCCACTTCGTGGAGCCTCATAATCATTAGTCTTGTAGCGGCATTTGTAGATGCCCCGGTCTGAAGCCTTTACTGACGTAACAGTCAGGGAAAAATTGCCCTGACTGATGACCTCTTTAGGCGGCAATGCCAGATGCCAAGGTCCTGGGATGATCTTGCCAGAGCTGAACAGCAGGACTTCCTCATCATCTTTCAACCACTGGATGAACATTTTCTCCCAAGGTCTATTTTTGGGTATTTTGCCATAGCAGGGCAGTGTGACATTCTGACCCTCTGTCACAGAGGTTTGTGTGTCAGGAAATGGTGGGGCTTTAGAGAAGTAGAAAATGAGATTTAATATAACATTAGTTTTCATTAGAACATGAATATGCCTGACCGTTGTCATGTTCACGTTGGTAAAATTATCTGCCAGGACAGTGTATGAAACTATAAAATACAGTAGAAACATCAAAAATTAAGTAGAAATTAATTCATGATCTGCCCAAAAAATGTGTTCAGTTGTAACAACATTTGCAAAACATTAGAAAAGCTTTACAGAACACTGGCAAAGTTCCCAGTTAACCTAATAAGACTATGGTACAGTTTTTGACAGAATGTGTCACTGCTCTCCAAAGAATCTGCACCCCTGAATATTTGCATCTCCCGTCTTTCATTAAAAAATGTATTAATATGATCCTTATCTGGGATTGTTCCTTTTTTCTGTGCATGCATGGTGGTTCTAAAATTATTTTGGTTTTGGACCCCAATGGCAGCATGCACTGGGTGGGGCTTTTTGTTATTGTTTTATTTGTCTTCTATTAAACTGCCAGTTCATGTTAACTAGTGAGGTAAAAAAGCGTCTTACTGAAATTCGTTCTCATCTGGTGTCTGAAGTGGTATCCAACAAACAAACTAAACTTTCTCTATATAGGGTTTTGTCGAAAGGTACACAATTTGTCGAAAGGTACACAATGTGAAGATGGCTTGTGGATGGCAGTAAACAGCATACAGCAAGTGGGAAGAGGAGATGGCAGCCTAAGGTTCTGCCACCAACAGTACAAAGCTGGTAACAATAGCTGAACATTCCTGGTCCTGTTCTGAGACGTTCTTCTGCCATTTTGGTTTGCCCAAAGAGCAGCACAGGGACCAGGGGAGGGTTTTGAGTCCACGGAGAGCGATAAGACCAGGAGTTTGATGGAGCACTTAAACAATATACTCATCATTCAGCTGGCCACAGTGACCGAAATTCATCAAAACTGGGTCAAACACTTACCCCTACTGCTGCAGGACTAATAGGTGGGAAATGCACATTTTTGATTTTGGTTTTGACATGATGATGTGGTTTATACAGAAATAATTAGAAATGTATCTTTTTAATGTAACACCACGTGAGTGCACAAAGATCATGGACATCCATTATTAGATCTTGGCCTATGTACATGTTAAAATTTCATATTTAAGTTTCATGCTTCTCAGCAGCTTTGTACCCTTAAATATTACAAATATAAAAATTGTGGTTTATGGTTTAAATGATTGCATATTATTTATATTTTGCCCAGCATTCCAACTTCTTTGCTGTTTTAGTGGTTTCTTGGAGTGTGACCATTTTTTTTTTTCCAAAAAGAAAGTATAATTCTATATTCAAATTTTTTTTCACAGATATAAATATGCACTTTTGGCACACAACAATGTGTTTACTGCACACATGGAACCTATTATATTCTTAATTGTTTATTAATTATTTCTTGCTTATGTTGCCTGTAACTATTTTTCTATATTCTGAACTTGATTATATTCTACATCAAACTGAATTTATTGTTTACTTAGGTGTTTAACTTGTTTTATCAACTTTAAACATTAATTCTGTTGCTATTTTAAGATCTATAACAAATATTTTCACTATAATCTTTTTGGAGACCTGTAATCACACACTGAAATTTTGGCAAATACTGAGCAGTGTTCCACAGCTTCTCATTAGACTTAATGGGAAATTGTGCCAGCTTCTAGGCTCAAAGCAATGAAAGAATGCATCTGTGGGTAGAGTATTGATGCTAAGTTCTATTTTTTTCCATAATGAGCAATACTTACGCAAGACGTTCAGCGTTACTGTGGATAAGCTTCTCTTTCCCTGCCACAGGCACTCATATAGGTCTGTGTCACTCATGACTGCATATGTTAGAGTCAAGGAAAAGTCCCCCTCCATAGCCTTAGATGTCTGAAGCCACACACGTCCCTCGTAGCCCTGTCCAGGTTTGAGCTGACCATTCAGAAAGAAGGCTACATCTTTGCCCATGGCCTCCCAGTGCACATCTAATTCACTTCTGCCAAACACTGAGCTGTTACAGGGCAGGATCACTGTTCCCCCAATCTGTACTTCAGCCTCACTGATCTGAGAATATGCTGCTAGACATGCTTTGATTGGAGTACACATGACATGCACATAACATTATGAAATAACACTCTTTAAATTCTGTATAACAACATTTTATTAATTTATCACATAAAAATATCTACCTTACCTGTTAGAACTGATGCTAAAATCAGTGCACTGCCAAGCATTTTCTTGTTGCATGGAATTGTCCCTCAGAGCAATAAAAGATAATGAGAATGCTGTAAAACAATAAAACAAGGAAGAACTTCCTGTTTAATTTAGAAGGCATATTCATTCAGTCATTCATTCATCCGTTCGTAACCCCTTCATCCTGATCAGAATCGAGTTGGGCCCAGAGCCCACACTACAGTCATTGGGCATAAGGCTGGAAGGTATCAGTCACACACTATTACAATCACTCACACACACACACTCCATGTATAGCCAATCTACCAATATGTACTAAATTGAAAACAGTAGATTCACTTAATAATGGCAATACACACTATAACTATAAACATTAAGTAATACAAGAAATAATTGGTAAGAAAAAATGTTTTTGTATTTTTTATTTTTCAATTCAAACTTTGTCACTTTGCGACACAGAAATGACTTGAAAAATCATTGATGTGGGTTGATTCTACTTGTTTGTGTAAGAGTATCCCAAAGAAGGAGTCAATCCTAGAATAACAGTGATGCACATGCAAGGAAAACTGTACAATGTTTTATAGGGATTATAAAAAAGTGCCAAGACTCTACACATCCCACTTAGCTAACAATTTTACAGCCAATTTAGCGAGAGTATGGAATTTATAGTTGGAACTGTTAAAACAATGAAATAATATAAGCTCATATTAGGTAAATGAGGACCTAATTTGTTTTGAAAATTACACCAGGCACTGTAGTAGCCAGGGCAAAATGATGCCTGATATTGTCTTGCTGAAATGACCATGTACGTCGTAAGAAATTCAGCTATCTTGATGGCAGTGTGTCTCTCTAAAATCATAATAAACACCCCAAAAGTAGTTTTGATGCACACATATATCATGACAAATATCACATTTTCATAGACAATCAATTAAAAAAATATATATATATATATATATATATATATATATATATATATATACACATTCTAATAAAGTTTGATCAGTGAAAACATTGGAAATCTTATATTTGAGACAAATTAATTTGATTTATTATTCTGCTTTTTAAGTCAAGGGCCAGATACATTTATTAATGTAGTAGTTTTTCTTTTTATTAATGGTAAAAAAAAATTACAAAGCTTACATTGCACTAATTTAACTGAAAACGGCCTGCAATAAAAAAAAAATTCTGGCCAGATTTCTACTTGTGTTAGTAACACAAAGACAAGCCTAAAGGTATCTCACATACGCAGTATATGTCATATTTTGCCAAGACATAAAATCTGAAATAGCTTATCATGATATTAGAAATATATTTTAGTTTTTTCCCCCAAACCTAAATGTACTTAATGATCATTAAGGAGCACTCAGATTAAACAACTAAAATATCAGTGATCCCACTATGTTGGTGAAATGTGAGGCTCTCTGGCTATGCAGTATGCTTATGATTTGTAATATGACCTTTACTATGAGCTCCATTATGAGATATGAAACAGCTGGTATCTGGTTAGACTGGAACATTGCCTGAACTGCAATATGTCCAGAAATGTTCATGTTACAGTGAGTGTGTACAGAGTACATTTACATGTTAAACATATTAAGTACATAGTTACATTCACATTTACTTGCTGAGATTGGAGTAGCCACAGGTCTGTGTTAACTGAACACCATCACAACCATAATACTTTGAAAACTATTTAAAAACCACAAAGAGCAATAGTGAAGTCTGGTGGCAATGTTGGATGATTATAGTTCTAGACAACAAATGCCAGTCTAACTCATGACATAGGGATGGATGTCAATATATACCACAAAATGCAGTTCCACTGCTCCAAACCCCAGTTTCACAACAAGACCAAAGTACATTTAAGCAAGTGGAGTCTACCATAGCCCAGTCTAATTAAAGCCCAACTGAAATCTTGTAACTATAGGCACCAACATGACAAAATGTTGAATTTTTCAAAAGCAGTAGGTTGAATAATAGCAATCTGGTTTTATTACTTTATTCTTAAGCAAAGTTCCTCCACAAAGGTCGCACATTTTCAGATTTCTCATTTTAGCCAAAGTATACCTTGAATAAATAAACACGTTTTTATATATTTCAGAGATGCATTTCAAATACATTTTCTCATTCCAAACATTTTTTTTATTAAAAATGTACTTTTAATTAAACCAGGCAAGTCACTAAGAACAATTTACTTTTTTACAATGACAGACAAGCAAGCAGCAACATCTCTATTACATAGTTCACGTACAGAGACTACATTTCGCCGCATTTTGCATTTCATCATAGTATTTTACCATTTAAACACATTACCATAACATACTGATTTTAGTTTGCATTTCGTTGTTTTGAATAGTTTCCTATGACACACAGTCATAGAAGAAAATAACTGACTTTTGTCTTAAAATGTTATAAATACTGGTGACGAATAACACTATATGTGGACACCTTAGCGGTAATGAACTGACATGATATTTAAAAAATTCTACTAACACCAAATATGTTTTGCTGTACCGTATATAACGTTATGTCTACTGAATATTGACTATCTGTATGATGATAATGATACTGAGATATTTCTAGATATGTTTTGAGTCAATTTGATGAAAAAGGCATTTCTTCTGCGAGTGAAAAGTGCGGGAAACCGAAGGTACTTACCAGAGTTTGAGCGTTACACCTGGGTCAGTATTTTAGCCCTCATCCCACAAACAAACAACTGCTGGCACCTCGCATTTCAGATGCCTCAAAAGACTTAAACTGCCACAGATCCGCAAATGGCACTTAGTTTTCTTCAGGTGTATCAGCACAATTTACCACAGAGTCTCAATTTATTTTGAGTCTAACAAATGAACTGTAACGTTAAACGTGCCCTGTGTGTATACCGAACAGTTTGGACTGGCAGCGAGTGCTCTTTCCTCTCCTTCGACTGTGTGTCATGTATATCTGTCTCCACGTCTGTTACCCACAGATCCGACTTCTTAATATATGGCTACAGCGATCAGCTTCACAGAAACATAAAACCTCAGCAGCATTGAGCTGCGCTGGTTTCTGAGAACACTCCAACACTTCTCAGTGTTCAGTGGGCAGCCTGCGCTAGGCTAGATGAGGTCACGCCCCTCGCTGCCGTTGTATGCTTAGCTGAATCAATATGTGTTTTTAGGTCCTTTACACCTTTATTTGCTGCACAAAACATGGGCATTTCTTTTTTAATTCATCCGAGAACTTACATTTACGTTTCGGCATAGCTGCTCGAGATGAGGACAGGTACATGAGCTTTGCCTGACGTAAACAGGGACTGACGTGCAGACTGACCAATTACATGTCTACAGAGAAGGTAAAGGTACCGACCAATGACGGTAGCTCTACAGTCAGACCGAGCAATCAGAAGATTTTAAGCTACTTCACCACGCCCCCTTCTCACTCAAGCGAACCAAGTAGGGGGAGATGGGGAGGGCGGGACTAGTTTGTGAACGAAACGATTCTCGAAGTTCTATGTAAGCGCTAGAAAAACAAAATCCCGGACGTTTGTGAAATTCCGCCCGGACATTTTTTTAAGTCAAATAAAGAGGACATGTCCTGGTAAAAGAGAACGTCTGGTCACCCTATCCTTAGGAGAATTTTCAGTGTTATCTGGGTTAAGTCTATTTTTGACTATCTTGAAAGACATGCTAACTGTCATTAGCTGAAATCACAAGTTATATACAACACTCTCTTTAAACACCTGTACAACACTTTATAATAATACTTGATATCAGTTATTAATAATAATTTTGAAGTTTTGCATAAGTGTGAACTGAGCCCATTGTAGCAAAACACTAGACAAATATTCTCAGAGGCTTCTGTGAATGTTCAATTTCAGTAGAAATGACTGAACATTAACACAAAAATTGAATGCTTCACCTTGCAATAATAGTCTTATAATATACTATATAAATACGTGGTTTAAGGACAGACATCTTCTGTCATTATATTAAGAAAAAATGCAATAAAGTGTATATCCCGTAGCAGTCCATTCCTCAGTGGGGCTGAACTGGTCTGTTACTGAAGGTGCCCTGCTGTTTGACCAGTAGGTCATGGAGGGGGTGGGATGGACAGTCCAGAATGGCTGTGACTTCCGACCTTTGGTCACCTTATCCACATGTCATCCTGGGCTAGGCAATGTGAAAAATGATCACCTTGCATGCTGTATCCAGCCTTGGATTTTCTTAATTCTTAAAAGAAGTGCCTAATCGAAAGAGTTTCCACCCTCCACTGGAATTTATTTAAACATATTTTATCCTTACAATACAGCAACTGCATACTGAAAAAATATACAGTGGAATTGTTTCAATATAAACCCCTACATACATATGGGAACCACTGGTATGCAGCATGGTTACTAAAGTTAAGGTTTACATGCCTTTGTCTAATCCTTCCCATCATGTACAGATTGTTCTTGAGCTAATGCCACATTAAGTTTGGAGGTCTGTGGCGATTGACTGCAGAAAGTTGCCGACCCCTGTGTACTATGCAACTCAGCATACACTAACCCCATGCTGTCATTTTAGGTGGCCTACCACTTCATAGCCAAATTGCTGTCATTCCCAGTCACTTCCACTGTTATACTAATAAAAATGAGGAGCACATTGTTTGGGAGCTGTAAGGTACCTGCCCTCCCTAAGACTGCGGGAGAGAAGCGTGTTTCTCAAACAAATTGCCAAAAGTAAGTGAATACTTTTGGCAATATAATGTAGTTTGCATTCATAAGAAATTAATTTATTCTACTCTCTGTTTGGAATATGGGGTTATCTGGAGTCCATAGGGAAGCAGTTTGTTTTTAGGTGTTTTTTATGTTAAAAATAAAAACAGCAGTACTGTTTTTATAAGAAATGCATTTAATTTCATAAAAAACTACTTTATTCTATTCTCTTTTTGGAATATGAGATGATCTGGAGTCCACAGTGAAGCAGTGGGTTTTTAGGTGGTTTTGTTATGTTAAAAATAAAAACAGTGGTATTGTTTTAATAAGAAATGCATTTAATTTCATAATATACCATACATAAATTAAGCTCAAAATACATACACACACACACACACGATAGAATTATGACAAACTTCATTCTCACCTTCATGTTTTGTTTTGTTATTTTTAATGCAGATATCCAATCAAAATGCAAGTTTACAATAGGATAAAAAAATAAACAATATTTTGAAACTGCATGTATCTATTAATCATATCTACTAAAAACCTCCAAGTCCTTAAAATAAACAGTTTGATTTTGATTTCCTATTTAGAGCTCCAACTGTAGGAATATTCCCTCATATGTAACTGCCTGAGGGCAGATTTTCCAAGTGTGGCTGGCTCTGTCAGCTGCTGTAATGTGCTCTGCTGCAGACCACACCTGTTCAAGTCCTGCATTCCAATGTTCTGTAAAACAAAATAGCAGAATGAAAAGACAGGTAGATGTTGAAATCTGTCTGCACAGCATTGCATAAATGTAAAAACCTAAAAATCTCCGCATAAACATAAAACATTTGAAAATACTTCTAAAGTAATGCAGTGGAATCACATTTATATTATGGCATTATATTCAATCAAAAATGTTTACAAATCTAATAAATGTTAGTATGACAAGTACATTTTGTCATTACCACTGGATAAAATGTTTGCTATATAATATACATAATACTATATATATATATATATATATATATATATATATTTAATTATGCAAATTAAAAAAAAATTATTTGGATGAGACTATAGTAGTGACATAATTGTATATAATTTGAAGCAGCTTGGTTTAAATTTCCAAAATTTTAATAAAACATCAACAGTGAAAAAGAAGTTTGTTTCTGGCCCCCTCCACTGTTGGTCAGCAAAGGTGCAGGAAGCAGTAAGTGATGTTACCACGGTGGAACTCTGCCAGTGTACTTAAGGAATTGCTTTCATGTTATTTTAATTTCAAGTCTGATCGTCTAGATCAGGGGTGTCCAAAGACCTGTCCCCAAGTCAAACGCGCGGCATAACTTTTACGAATACATCATTAGTGTCCCACTGGCACTTTGCAGTTTGGCTGATGGTGACAGCAGTGCGCTAATTTATAGGATATTTGGATTATAGGATTATTAGGATTATAAGCACTGTGTTAATGAACGAAACTAAACTTAAACGCCATTCATTAATTTGGGCCAGCAAAATAATTCACAGAACGACATTTGGTGATGGCTGCAAAAAACAACAACAAACAAACAAAAAAAAAACGCAAAGTTGACCGTGAGAACCATCAATTTCAAGAGCGAAGTTTTTGCTGTAAAATGTTGGGTTTTACAGTCTTTTACACGGAAGCATATTGCTGCCACACACAATAGAGCAGGGGTGGGCAATCTTATCCGCAAAGGGCCGGTGTGGCTGCTGGTTTTTGTTCCAACCAACCAGGAGGTCACATGATCATTTGTTTTACTCAAGCCAACTAATTAAAGGAGTGAAATCAGGTGTGCTTGAGCCTGAATGGACTTAAATCCAGCAGCCACACCGGCCCTTTGCGGATAAGATTGCCCACCCCTGCAATAGAGAAAAAAAAAAAAAACTCAGTATGTCGTTATTATGAGATGTCGTAAATGAGCCGCTGCTTAGTTAAAGCCACAATTAGGCCACTTTACAAGAAAATAAGCTCTAATACATAATTACATGGACAATGCTGGTCACTGCAGCATGTCCCTGTTAAACCAGGCTTAATGGCTCGTGTCGGAAAAGTATTTATTACAGACAGAATGGAGACAGACATATCTCATGTAAATCTCATTATGAGATACTTATCACACAAATACGAGATATTATCTTGTTTTTACAACATAATATCTCATAAAAATTAGATGCTTATATCATTATTACATGCTGAGATATTTTTTTCATTGTGTTTAGCAGCAATATGATTCCGTACATTTTATATCCTTGCAGCAGCTAATGATCCAAAATAATATTTAGTTAATAAATAAACGATTTTGTAAATTTGTATTTTTCATATTTTGAATACACTGTTAAAAATAATTAATAAATAATATATGGGGAAAGAGAGACTAGCCCTTAAGAGTTTTGATATGATTCAGTTCGGCCTCCTTTGAAAAAAATGTCTGGATTATCAAGGATAACAATCAAAAATCCCACTACGAGTTTGACAGTACCACATCCAATTCAATGGGGAGAACACAAAGGAAATTTAATGTAAACCATTTATACAACAGAATTTTATAAAATGTCTGCTTATTCTTATAAGTAATTAACCAATTCTTATTAGAATTTTAGGTCTTATACTTCACTGAAATCATCAAAATAAAAAACAGACATTGCCTTATGCTCACCGCAATAAATAATTTAATTAATTAATTAATTTTTAATTCATTAAACACCTGAAAAAAAAACACAATGTCATTATTATAATTAATAATCTACAGAACACAAAATATATATTCTGGGGAGTTTTATAAAAATATTATTTAGGTTTCGTCTGATACTGACGCTCTAAGCCAGATTAATGGGAAAAATCTTGGTGTTCACTGTTCATGGAAATAATTTAATTTACAAAAGATACATTTCTTAACAATATACACTGTACAGTGATACTTCCTTTGTCTTTAGTTATTCCCATATCAATCAAGAAATAAAATATCAGAGCATACATTTTGCCAGTAATTACAATAACAGTGTAGTAATGTTTTTCAGTAACATACCTGTTGCTCGGTTTCAGGTGGCTTCGGGACAGGTACATTTAGAACAGCGCTGGGCTCATGTGTGTACAGCAACACAGAAAAGTCTCCTTTCTGAGCAGGTGTTATGAGCTGGGTAAGTGCATGTAGTGCATGAGGCATGATAGGACCAGTCACCTCCAGACTGCACATATCTTGATAGCCTGTTCGAACCTGGGTTTTCATATTCACACTTCGTGCCTAAAACAAAACAGAAAATATAAAAAAGAAAGAAAATTCATCCTCCGCGCACACCAAACACAAAGTTTGCGTTACAACGTTTACACCGCAAAACCACTTAAGTCGAAACAAGACTTTATACAGTAAATGGGAGATGTGTCGTAACCACGAAACATCATAACTCGGGACCTCCTGTATATATAAAATACAATATCTGACACAACATAAACAAAGCATCTGTTCACCTTCAGCATCTGCATTGTAGCTCCTCTGAATGCAGTGGGAGCCAGGAGGGTTGGGGGAAGACCAGCTTGAGGGCCAGCTCCTGCTACTAAACTCTTACAGTTGATAAGGAAGTTGATCAAGGTGAATGTGTTCAAGCCTTCCACCAACACTACTGATTCTGGCCTGTGGTCAAGTCGTACCTCGTTGTGCTCCTTACGCCTGGGGAAATAATTTTTAAAAACACACCCTGGTATAAGCATAGAAAATTAATTGAATTGCACTACAGTGAATCTTTTATAAATCATCAACAAACTGCTGTGATATATAATTTCTCTGAAACAATCTTATTTTAAATTTATTTAAAAGTTCTATATCAAAAATTCATTGAAAATAATTGGAGGGCACAAAACCAGAATTTAAATATAAGGCTACAAAAAAAGCAGTGTTCAATATACATCTTGATTGAGATGGCATCGGGTTTCTTGATCTTGTCTTGTAGTCCCATGTCTTGCAACCAAGACAAACCACCATCATCCTCATCGTCATTTTCTTCCTCTTCCTTATCACTATGTTGTGATGTCCTGAACATAAAACATTTAAATTAATAAATAGTTCATACAACAAAGCTAGGCTAAATCTGCACATGCTACTGTGTTTAAACATTACATATGAGTAATACTACAACTATGTACTCACCCAGCACTGCTTAATTCATTTTCATCTGTTTGCTGAGAGTTGTTACTGAGCTGAGAGGAGCATCTCTCTTTGCTCTTCCGCTTCTCCTCCAGTAGAGGGAGTGAAAACTCAATCCCTGGACAACATAAAACATCCAGGTTAGTATTTGTAGAGACCAAGCATTTTTTTTTTACAGTAAGTGAATAATTGAAAATACAGTGACTGCAAAGCATTTACACAGAAACATAGTTCTTAAGCTAAAATTAAATCTACCTGAGGCCTTTTGTTACAGCATACAATCAGAAAGACATATTTTGCTAGCATATATTCAGTTCCATGCAAAAAATTCTGCGACATGCACACAGAATAGTTATTTAATTGGGTTCAATGGGCCATCATACCATCTGCTTTCATGGCCTCACGCAGGCCCCTGGTTGTAGGGGAAAGCAGTGCAGTCATCCCTTTAGCTCCACTCAGCCCTGCTGCTCTAAATAGTACAGTGAACTGGTAGGAACAGATGTAGAAGTATGGACACAATTTGGATTTTAGCAAGCTGTACAGCGAAGTAAGGCTCACTGACCTATAAAATGGAAATAAAGAACATTTACTGACACTCAATATATACAATGACATCATTACAGAGCCCTCAATGTTTAAGACAAAGGAATACAGGGGATGGACAATGAAACTGAAACACTTGTCATTTTAGTGTGGGAGGTTTCATGGCTAAATTGGAGCAGCCTGGTGGCCAATCTTCATTAATTGCACATTGCACCAGTAAAAGCAGAGTGTGAAGGTTCAATTAGCAGAGGGTAAGAGCACAGTTTTGCTCAAAATACTGTAATGCACACAACATTATGGGTGACATACCAGAGTTCGAAAGAGGACAAATTGTTGGTGCACGTCTTGCTGGTGCATCTGTGACCAAGACAGCAAGTCTTGAATTGAATTGAATTGCATTTATTGTCACACACAAAGTTATACAAGTACACCTTGCAGCGAAATTACATTTCCGTCTGTCCACTCACCCAAACAGGGGTTAGGTGTGCGCAACAGACGCCAGTAAGTGCCCCGCGCCATCTTACAGTTAGAAGAAACAGCTGGATTACAACAGGGAAGCGGTGGTAAAAAAAAAAAGAAAAGAAGGTCATAGACTATGCCTTAAAGAAGCACAGTGTGTGATCTTGAAAAAAATAACAACACCTTTAGCACACAAAGCAATACACACAAATAGTTTTAGTGACGTAGACAAAAGCAGTAGGAGCAGAATTAAATGTGCACCTCAACTCTCCTGTTTCCACCAGCAATGTCTGTTGGGAGCTCCACAGGGTCAATATACACGGTCGGGCTGCTATAGCCAAACCTTTGATCACTCATGCCAATGCCAAACGTCAGTTTCAATGGTGCAAGGAGCGCAAATCTTGGGCTGTGGACAATGTGAATCATGTATTGTTCTCTGATGACTCCACCTTTACTGTTTTCACCACATCCGGGAGAGTTATGTTGTGGAGAAGCCCCAAAGAAGCGTACCACCCAGACTGTTGCATGCCCAGAGTGAAGCATGGCGGTGGATCAGTGATGGTTTGCCATAACATGGCATTCCTTTGGCCCAATACTTGTGCAAGATGGGTGCGTCAATGCCAAGGACTACCAAACCATTCTGGAGGACCATGTGCATCCAATGGTTCAAACATTGTATCCTGAAGGCGGTGCCTTGTATCAGGATGACAATGCACCAATACATACAGCAAGACTGGTGAAAGATTGGTCTGATGAACATGAAAGTGAAGTTGAACATCTCCCATGCACATGTCAACAGATCTAAAAATTATTGAGCCACGTTGGGGTGTTTTGGAGGAGCGAGTCAGAAAACGTTTTCCTCCACCAGCATCACGCAGTGACCTGGCCACTATCCTGCAAGAAGAATGGCTTAAAATCCCTCTGACCGCTGTGCAGGACTTGTATTTGTCATTCCCAAGACGAATTGACGCTGTATTGGCTGCAAAAGAAGGCCCTACACCATACTAATAAATTATTGTGATCTAAAACCAGGTGTTGAGGTCAGTTTCATTGTCCAACCCCTGTATATACACAATTTAACATTAAATCCATCTCCTTCTTTCAAAATTCAATGGCCCTGATATCAACTCATCTTGTCACAGTAGAGTGGATATATACAGTCACATTTACAGACAAGGTGGCATGCTCAGGATCTTGGGCAGATAATTTTGAGTCTCCAAAGTCTCCCATTACAACAGAAAAAGTCACTAGATCTGTCACTAGTTGCTTTTTTGAAAAAAGTTGCTAGAGGGGTCTGAACACTCACTAAATAAAGTCGCTAAGTTGGCAACACTGATTTCTGCAGACCGTTTTATTCTTTCTTTTTCCCTGTCTTCCTGGTCTTTGCTACAACTCTTGGCCAAGAGTGGACAAATAGCAAAAGCAGATGCCAAAGGTGAAACTTATTAAACCTGCACTAATAAATCAATAAATCAACACCTGAGCTGGATATGCGGTTACAGGTAGTGAGTGATTGTGTGATTCACAAACATTTTAAAAGACCCATGTCGGAAACATTATGATGCACTTTCCCAATTGTGCATTTTAAAGTATTATATGACTCTGTAAAAAACATTATGAAGGGGACTGCACAAACACAAAACATATGTAACAACAAAGAATATTATAGCACACCACCAGAGGCATAATGTAGATATGCTTTTCTCTTACAAAAAATGATATGTCTGTAATACATTATGAAGGTGTTTCTTTACTCACCACTCGCTCATCAGGCTCTGCTGAACAGCAGCATCCATTGCCCAGGGTGTATTTTTGCCTGCAAACTTGCGCTCAGCTCCAATCCTAGGAAACAGGGAAAGCCAGGGCAGATAAGGGTGCTGCCAGTATTGAAGACACTGCTGGAAACCACAGCGCAGCTCTGTACAGGTACGAGGTTCCTTGAAATCGGGAATAAAGTGTGAGATGTCATTGATCAAGCCACAAGCAGAATTAGTCATTTTCTTGAGGGTAAAGAAGATAGGATGTATAAAATTAAATCCAATAAGGGGTTTAGCATAATCATTTAGATTTTTCTTGTGCCCTTGCTCCAAAGTCCTTTTAAGGTCACTGACTTCAAATCATAAAAGCATTATGCTAATTTGTACATACTTTCAAAAACTTTTCAAAACAAAAGTTGCATTATCTTTTAACAGCAAATTGTTCTTTCAGAAACCTGGACACAAGCATCTGACTCAACACATATTTCATTAACTAATGCCAGCACAAAACGTAAATATTACCTGAATATTCTGTGGCAAAGTAGTATACTCTGCCCTACAATGCAAATTCAGGCCTAATGCTTGCTCTTGAGCCTTCAGATGGTCAGCCCAAGAAAAAGACTGAGGAGATTTGAAGAGCAGCCTGGTCTTCAAACTCCAGTCTGCAGGATATACTCTGCATACTTCTGGAGGAGGAGCACCACAAGTCTCAGGATCCTTTACACTCTAGAGATAGAGAAAACCAAACCATCTGTTTAGACTCTGTAATCTCATACAACTGAGTAAGGGCGTAAGACAAAATTTTACTTTACCTTCAAAATAGGGGTGGCCTTTTCATCATCAAATAAATCATCTTCAAATAAAGAATCCTCCTCAGAAAAAGATGGTTTCTATAGTTGTGGGCAGAGCGACGATAGACAGTTGTTACAAAGCTGACAACGCAAAATGTAGGCTAATAATTTCTGTTAAAAGAATAGAATGATGTCGTGTAACAGAAATTAATAATAACATAAAATGTTCATTATTGAAACACTGAGGAAACGTAAATGACATTAAGCACTTAAGACCCCCCCTCTCTAGAGTTAAGCATGTCATGCCAAAACACTCTTTTTAACATCCTAACCACTGAATTCTGAAAAACTTTGCAAACATGAGTTTACCACAGCTAACATTTGCACTGCGAGGCTCTGTTGTTAGCTAGCGCCAGAAACCATTATTGCAGCCCTAATATTGGAATGAAAGATTACTAGCACCCAACATCAGCCGTGTCTTGTAGTTTAGGCCGACGTTAACGTACCTTATTCTGGTTTTCGCTCTGTTTTTCACTAACTTTGCTAACAAGTTCATTGAACAAAGCTCCAAAACTGGTGTTTTGTTCTCCTGAATTTCCCTGCTCGCATAGGACAGCAAACGATTTTCCACACTCGGAAATATCCTCTGTGCACGATACAGCTCTCTTCTTTGGGCTATTATACGTATTTTCTAAGTTAGCGAATGGGTTTCTCCGTTTCACCCCGCCGGCCCTAGCCTGGCTCTTCAGAAGCGGCCCCGGAGAGAATGGCCGAACCGCCTCGAAAGAGTTTCGCGGTCCTGCAGGAACTCCCTCACTCCGGGCTCTTTTTCTTCTCATGCGAAGAATATCACACGGCTTTTTAAAGCTCGGAGAGTAGCAGCCATGTTCCGACATCGTTACAAAAGGTTGTAAACAGTCGTTGGCTGATAAACTATAATAATAAGTTAAAGAGATATACGTTGAGAGGCTAGTCTCTTTCCCCTTGTTTTGTTTAGACCCTGTTCCAAATTTCGCGCGTGACGTCACGAGTGTAACGTCATTGCCAGTAGGACGGGAACGGTCACTGAGAACTTGCAGAATTACGCCATCTGCTGTTTAGGAGCAGAATATATAAGTATATGTATACTTTTTTTAAATGCTCCATTTATTCTACATTTTGAGTTTCACTAGTAAATCTAAAGACGCTAAAAGGCATCCAGTAAATACAGATTATTAACTATGTTCTACATTTGAAACGTTATGAAAGCAGCTACATCTACATATATAAAAACATATATAAAAAAAACTAATAGTTCAAACGTTTAGAAACAAGACTACATAAACCTCACACTAAACCTTTGCTTGAGTCAGCTCCCAGTATATGCTAATTTGGCGCTTTGAACTTATTACGTGTATTAAAGGTACTATAATCACTTAAAATCACTTTATTTTGCCAAGTATGTTAGGCATGAATTACACTGGTGAATGCACGCATATGACATTATGACATACTAGACAGGGATAGTATTAAATATATATATATATATATATTTACCCTACCTGAGATGAAATGTTTTTGCAACATATGGAACATCCTTCCATCCCTTCAGTCACCCTGAAATTTACGCTCTCAAAAAAGAAAAAAAGGCCAAAAAAGATACTACACTAGATTCAACCAGAAAGGGGCGGTAGATCTCCTTTTAAGGCTCGACGGCCTTTACTGTCATTAAACTGGTCCAACTGAAATAATTTCCAGCTTCTCAAAAATAGATTCTCAGTGTCTAAAAATGAAGCTTTTATAAAAATTAAACAGCGAATATTAACAGTGAATTAACTGAACAGTTCTTATCTTTGGAACTTATTATACTTCCAGTGCACTTCAGTTTTTTTCACACATATTATTTGGTATTAAATATGAACTATTTAATGACAGAACTCTTACAGCACTTAAAAGTATTTGTGTGTCATTGAGTTAAAGACTATTCTAGCCTGATGCTGAAGGGGGCTTACCACTGGAGAAACGGAAACTACCTAAGTGTAGGCATTACACAAGAGGTGTAAATTACAGAAACAGAAAAAAAGATCTGAATGGATCACATTAGGTCCTAGACCACCATAAACAATAAAAGTAAACACCACAGAAATTTCTACAAAACTGACAGTGGGCAGTGCAGGCATCATGGAATCTATTAAGTCAACTGCGGTTTTTTTTTCTTCCCTTTGCACACTTGCATATCCAAATTTACCTGTCAACATCTGTTGGAAAGGATACCACAGTAATATATTTAAACAAAGCATATAAATAGCTAAATAGTGTTAGTACTTTGTTGTCAAAAACAAGCATAGTACTAGTTATGAAGCAGAAATGTATATAAAAAGGTCAGTCTTAAATTATTATGTTATTTTAGTATAGTAAGGATAACTTTAAATAACCAGTCAGTATTTTTAAGCTATTCAATGCCCAAAGTGTTCAAAATATCATCCTAAAATGTCATTACATTGGTGTGGATTACAACGGACACCTTGATATAGTATGCAGAGTAATTCATTCATTCATTCATTCATTCATTCATTCATTCATTCATTGTCTGACTTCTGTGCAAGTGGTGCAGGTATTTCTTAGTTTTGTGCATTGCTGCAATTCTCCATTTGTTCAGTTCAATAGAAATATCTCAGAAATCAAATGTCTTAGTATATAATAAAATCTATGATTATACGACAAATTGCAGACATTTGTACAAAGCAAATCTAGAGAGTCATGACTTATTCACCACCTATTCATTTACAAAAAGTAATTCAGCTAAGTTAGAATCTTTGGAATATAGCCTTTATATTATGCTATTTTCTGAATGTGAAACTTAATCTGGTGGGCACCAAAAATAAATGTTGGTTAAAAATTGTTCACTCATCTACTGCTGATGTGTCAGGTGTTTAGATTAATGGTAGTGTGCTGGCTTTTGCCATACTTAATTTTCCTGTGTTTATCATTATCATTTGCGATTAATCACAGTCTAGAATTTGCAAGCTGAACACAACTGAAATGACAGAAGACGAGAGGTGTTGATGCAGATGAGTCTTCAGAGGTTAGAGTCCTCTGTATTGATTCTGTAGGCTGTCAACCATGATACTGGACGCACTGTCCACTTGATGAATGGCCTGTAAATGCTTGGTGAGAACCCTTGACCTTTAATCAGTCTTTGGCATGTTTAGTCTAAACTATATTAAAATATGGAGATTAGGCTGAGAAATCACTAAGAAATATTAATGAAAAGTGTAAAGATAGGAGTTGAATATCTGAGCAAATACACATCACATCAAGGGTTATTATTAATTTATTAATCTTCAGGGACAGTTCTGAAAGATTTGATAAGGGGTATGAGAATAGTATGTAGGTTCTGAAGTTGTAAAGATGAAAGAACAGAGATGAAAGTCACAAGGATATGTTTAAGAGATTGACTGTACATTCTTTATGTAATTAAAAAAGTAATTAAAAAACCTTTAATTATCTAAATATTTATAGTTTTTGTAATTCACAGTTTTTTCTCAATATAAACCAAATTTGAATTTAAACCCTACAACACTTAAATATTGGGGTATGTCTGTCACTGTTATATAATGTTTGTCTTTTTTAATTTGTATATTCTTTTAAATTGCTTTTAAATTTTTTGCAGGTTTGCAAACAATTTTGTATCCATTATTACTTGAAACAAGATTTCAATCTGTGTTTGCTGTTCTCTGATTCTATTCTATATGATGCCCCATAGGAGAAGCATCAAGACAGTAGATAAATCTGTGTGTAAACTCTCAGAAAAAAGGTACAGTAGAGGTACGTTACTGTCTCTAAAAGTACAAACACTTTAAATATACATTTAAAGTTACAACATTAGTTTTAAAGTCCAGTTGTGTTCCCTAAATGTACATTATATTTTACAGGAGGAATATTTGTAATCTTTCATTAAATAACTGTGTAAAATAAAACACACATTTGACAATTTTTTTGACAGTGTATCATTTTGCTGTAGCACATACAGAATAATGCCTGGTCTTGTTTTGTTGAAATAATCACTTTTAAAACAGTAATATGTATTTCTAAAATCCCATTATACACCTCCACATCAAGGGTACTCTCACACATATGCAAGTCACAAATGTCATGTACTCTACTTCACCCCAGTACCTGCACAGATGTTTCTTTTGCTTATACGTCTTGATGGTTTATTTCATTTTTGGCACTGAGAACTCAGTATGTGTTTTTTTTAAAAAAAAAAAAAAAAAAAAAACCCAAGCTGAAATGTGGACTCATCTGGCCACATCACATTGCCACCAACTTTGGAGCCATCTGAGATATGTTTGGGCCCAAAGAACGTGGCAGCATTCAGAAAATACTTTATATAAAGTTCTGAGGATGTCTTCTCACCCTTTTACACTCCAATCTATTTGCGTGCTCGACATCGGTCTAATATTTTTACAAATCCCATGTGTGTAAATAGGTAAAAAAAAAACAAATACAAAGGTTCTCTTTCCAGTATGCTAGTTATCTCGCTGTGCTCACAGCAGAAAAACTGCATTTTGGAGATTTTTTGACAATGACGATATCTCCAAACATTGAAAAACATAAACAGAGGTGAAGATATTACTCTAATCCTGCTGCATAATTCGTAATATTGACTTATTTTTGCTGTAGATGGAACTGACTAAATTTGTGACAGCAGTAACTGCATGAAAGTAAACACAGAGCAAAATTCCTACAAAATTGGACAACTCAATTAACCTTGGTGTTTCTGTGGTAATTCTAACAGTTAGTAAAAATGTACAGACATCTTAAAATTTAGCCACATACAAACAACATTCATTTTATCCCCCTCAAGCATACTGTTATAGGACACACAGCTGCTTAATGTAAATAAACCAGAGAGAACATCATTGCCACACAATTGTAGACGTTCCCATTAAGTGGAACATTTTCCTCAAGTACTCCAGGGCTTATGTGGCTATATTTATTAAAACAGTATTACAGAATCTTATGAGTGATTGAAGGTCATACAAAAATGTGTACATTTCTGAAATTATATAAACACTTCATGCCTACAAATTACAATTAAGTTGGAAAACTGGTCATTATATACTTCTGGTTAAATATATTTTCAAAATGATTAACAAGTCACGCAATCTAGATTTTATTGCATTTATAAAATCCAAAATTTTCTATAAACGGGGTTCAATATCTAGCCCCAGTAAAAAGCGTCCTTTAAAAAAATTCTCCAAATTTTTCAGTTTTTATTCAGTTATTGTTATTTGTCCTATTGCATACTGTGTTCACAATGTGAAATTATAAACCCAGTGACTCACAGTTTTTTGCAATAGTGGATGCAATGTTCACATCACACAAGAAGCCATTTTATTTGCTAACCAAAATGATAAATGAATATGAACTCAACTTTCAAATCTTGTAAATGTATATTAGCAATTTTAATTAAACCAATTAGAAACTTTGCAATTTCTGTATTATTTTGTTATATACCTGTCATTATGTTGAAGGGGAAAAATACATTATTCATTTAACTTAATTGTGCTCCTTTCTAATTTGAAAAACCAATTCCTAATTACTCATCTGGAAAAATATTAAGATTTTATTTTCCGAAATGTCTCTTGTCTCATGCATAATTTTTTGCACTGAGAAATTAGATTTATTTTAAACTGGGCTATAATTACTTACTTAGTGTAAATAGCTTCCATTTGACGTTAGACTACCACAAGCTTAATGCCTCCTTGCCGTTGTGTGTTTTTTTTTTTTTTTTTTTTTTTTTTTTTTTTTGCAGTTATTCGCTCTTTCTCTCTCTCACTCACTCTCTCTCTCTCTCTCTCTCACTCTCTCTCTCTCTCTCTCTCTCTCTCTCTCTCTCTCTCAAACATGTCTCAGGAATATTCCACTCTGTATTATTCTAGCCAAATGGTCCTATGCCTGCCTGCTCCTGTCTAACCATAGCCTTCACCTCAGTACCAAAAGAAATATTTTTATAATGTTTCCTTTTCGTTTTCCAAATGAAAATTTGTGAAAAATATTGGGATTAGCTAAATTTGCTCTCTGTGCCAGGAACATCCCTTCTTTATTGGCAGTGCAGGCATGTATAACACACACAAACACACACATGCATACATGCATGCACACACACACACACACACACACACACACATACATGCAGGAACGTGCACGTCCTCAAATGTCCTTATGTACATGTTTTCATGTAAGTGTGGGGACACTTTAGCAAACATTCTGATGCTGTAGTAGAGATGGAAATCTCTTGGTAAATTGTTCTTTGTTACTATATTCCAGTATTGTTTTGGAAGTTTGCTTAAGTATTTTTCAAATACTTGCACTTTGAAACACTATACACAGTATAAATTCCAAAAGACAAAAATGCATTCAGGCATTCAAAGAACTAAAGTAGAAGCAGCCAGATTTATTTTTCTTTTGACAGTCAGTCAGAGCTCCAATACATTCCATACTTTTATTGTTAACCCAAACACCAACCAAATCTGTTTACCCAAACACCAAGCCAAAACTGCCAATAAATATGTGTTTTGTTTTTGTTTAAGAAGAAGTACCACTGATTGGCCCACCGCCAAACACACTATGTGCTTACTTATTTCTAAAAGAAGGTACTTTGAGTCCATAATTTCCTTTCACTGCTCTCACACACCAGGGACCAACCCATTTGTGTTACTGTCCTCACGTATTTCTCTTAGTGTGGACACTGTGTATATCTTTATGAAAGATAAAATGTCTCCACCTTTAGAGGAAAACATGATAATTCAGAAATGTTGTGGACTTTTCTCAGATTATATGCATTCACACAAACACACAGCCACATATAAATCCACACTGCTGGTATGTGTTTGTGTGTGTGTGTGTGTGTCTGGTGGGAGGGGGTCAGGCTGCTTTGACACCTCGGGCTCTTTTTATAAAGGCGAATTGATTTTATGGACCTTGGCCTGAATCCTGGTGTAGGATTATAGCTAAGGCTGGGCTGTCTCCTCACGCCGGCTGCTAGGTGGTGCGGGTGTGTGTGTAGTCTGTGTATATACATTAGCATTTATAATGGTAATAACTTAATATTCCATATAAGTAACCAATATTCAAGAAGCTAGCATGGTTAGATTGTTTCCAACAAAAGTGTTTTTTAGATTTATATTCTTAATACAAATGTGATAAAAGATAGATGATTTTTATATAAGCAAATCAATGTTGGAATAGAGGAAAAGGTACTTAATTCAAATATGTAGACTGGTCCAACATAAATAAAAATGAATAAACAGGTTTATATTTCATTTAATTTCATTTGGTAATAAAATTATTTATATAATTTGCAAATGTGGGACAAAAAATATTGGAACTTCAATTTGGAAAGAAAGCAAGATAAAGAAGTGAAGAAGACATAAAGAGTCATTTGTGTTGGGGAGAGTTGACTATTGCAGGGCATGTCAGGACCTGTCTGCTGGTTTGTGTAAATTCATCCTGGGTCAAGAATAGAAAATGGAAGCTGCAGAGAGGGGGCGTTGTATACTGTCCACCAACAAGCTAGCCATTCTTGTCCCATCAGCACAAGGAGAGACAGTGACATAGTGATAGAGGGAGAGAGTGAGAGAGACAAAGAGAGAGAAAGAGAGAGAGTGAGAGAGTTACATTGCGATAAAAAGAGACAGAGCGAGAGAGAGAGAGATAGTAACTACTTAAATACTTTAAAATGATCATTCTTTCAGCTCTATTTTAAAGAGCAATAGTGACATTCTTCCCAGGAATTAATTAATGTTAATGAAAATAGTTATTTATTATACAGTACCGGGCGGCACACTCGCGCAGCAGGTAATGTAGCCGTCACCCAGCTCTAGGGACCTGGAGGTTGTGGGTTCAATCTCGGGTGACTGTGAGGAGTTTGGTGTGTTCTCCCCGAGTCTGCGTGGGTTTCCTCCGAAAGCTTGGCTTTCCTCTCACGGTCCAAAAAGCACACATTGGTAGATGGATTGACTTGGCTGGTAGTGGAAACTTCACACTAGATTCAAGCAGCTTGGATTGTGTGTCTCTCTACTCTTCCTCAAGATGCTGGGACCTTGATTTCCAAATGAAATGCAACATTTACTTTCATCTGAAAAACTTTGGACCACTGAGCAACAGTCCAGTTCACCCTTTTGCAGTTTTTCTCCTTGGCCCATGGAAGTTGCTTCTAGCATTGTCTCCATGTCATGAGTGGCATGACTCAAGGACCTTGACAGTTCTAGCCCATGTCATGGATACGTCTGTTTGTGGTGGCTCTTGAAGCACGACTCCAGCAGCGGTCCACTCCTTGTGAATCTCCCTTTTCCTGACAATCCTTTCAAAACTGCGGTTATCCCTGTTGCTTATGCACTTTTTCCTACCACAGGTTTTCCTTCCACTCAACTTTCCATTAATATGTTTGAATACAGCAAACTGTATTCAGACTGCCTTATGGACATTTGTCAAAACAATCTTTTTAAGGGACCATTTAAAGGCTTAGGAAACCTATGCAGGTGTTGTTTGTGTTTTGTTTATTATTCTAATTTACTGAGATAATTGACTTTTGGGTTTTCATTGGCTGTAAACCATAATCATCAACATAATATAAATAAAAGAATAAACAATAAAAGAAATAAACGCTTGAAACAGATCACTCTGTTTGCTATAAATCTATATTATATATGACTTTTACTGGTAACACTTTAAATTACAGCCTGTTAATTACTGGGTAAGTACAGAGTAAGTACCTGTTAGGTCAGCTGTAAGATAAAAAAAAAATGTAACTAAAGAGTAAGTAAGTAAAGGGTATGATACTAGAAGTATGTGGTTATTACTACATAACCATGTAACTACGTTCAGAATTCATTCTACTTCTCAGCATAACTATAGATTTATTAATTCGTTCATTTAGTCATTTATTGTCTGTAACCGCTTATTCCATTCAGGGTCGCGGTTAATTATAAATTATAAAATTGAATTAAAAGTATGATGGTTTATGCGAGTGACTATTATTGTCATTTTTATGAATAAGGAATGCAGCTACTATTCTGAATTCACTGTACCTCTGAATGTAATTATAGTTCCTTTAAAATAAATTACAGTGACAAACAGAGGACATGGTCAGCTACTTTCATTACAGTCAGTAGCAGATTTTTATGGTACTTTACTCATTAGGTTCAGGACATGTGATTTACCAAAATAATCATCATCACACACTCTCGAGATATTTTACACTGTTTAGCCTATATGTATTGGGGCATTATATGTACATAGCTGACTAATGATGAAATGGGTGTTTCTTTTCTGCTCACATGGGTACAGCAGGGAATATGCATTAGTGTTGTCTTCCACACTTTCCTGGTTCCTCAGCTCAGCAGACTTACCTTCCGGTCATCGTCTTAACACAAGAGGTCCTTGGCATATACCATTCCTTTTAAATGAAGTAAATGTGCACTCTCCAGATTTAATCTTAAGTGTTATGTTAGTACAGCTTTGTACCTTGTACTTTCCTATATCTGACCCTTAAGTATCCTGTAATACAGGGCGTGCGGGCTGTAAATTAAAGTGTAGCTTAGTACCTGGTACTTTCCTGTAACTTACTTTTAGGTACCCTGTAAAACAGAAAGTGCAGGCTGTAAATTAAAGTGTAGCTTATTACATGGTACTTTCCTGTATCTTACCTTTAAGTACTCTGTAATACAGGCAGTGCGGGCTGTAAATTAAAGTGTAGCTTAGTACCTGGTACTTTTCGTGTGTGTTACCCTTAAGTACCCTGTAATACAGGCAGTGCTGGCTATAAATTAAAGTGAAAAATATATGCCCTGTTCACATTTTATAAGAACATTTTGTGAAAAATAGTACAGGCTAACTTTAGAATTGTGGCAAAACTATAGCCTATTTTACGCTAACAGTGTTAGATATACATGATACAAACTATAGCAAGCCATTAAAGAGCTCAAATCACAAGCAAAAATTCAGGCCTTGAAAAACAGGCCTAAACAGTTGCCAGTTGTTCCCAGATTTTTTTATCTTATTTATTTTGAATAAATAAAAAAAATAAGAGGGCGGCACGGTGACGCAGCAGGTAGTGTCACAGTCACACAGCTCCAGGGGCCTGGAGGTTGTGGGTTCGATTCCTGCTCCGGGTGACTGTCTGTGAGGAGTTGGTGTGTTCTCCCCGTGTCCGCGTGGGTTTCCTCCGGGTGCTCCGGTTTCCTCCCACAGTCCAAAAACACACGTTGGTAGGTGGTTTGGTGACTCAAAAGTGTCCAAATGTGTCTGTGTTGCCCTGTGAAGGACTGGCGCCCCCTCCAGGGTGTATTCCCGC
Source organism: Hoplias malabaricus (assembly GCF_029633855.1). NCBI lineage: Eukaryota > Metazoa > Chordata > Actinopteri > Characiformes > Erythrinidae > Hoplias > Hoplias malabaricus. The sequence goes on along the minus strand of NC_089801.1, from coordinate 51,243,530 downwards.
CTTGCGCTCAATGATTCCAGGTAGGCTCTGGACCCACCCCATATGTTGAGATCTTGCATGGAACTCCAGAGTGAGGGTGATTAACTGTTAACTTGTATCTCTTCCATTTTTTAATCATGTCACCAACAGTGGACTTAGCAAGCTTCTTACTGATGGTCTTGTTGCCCATTCCAGCTTCATGCAGGTCTACAATCTTGTTCCTGACATCCTTTGACAGCTCTTTGGTCTTGCCCATGGTGGTTGAGAGGTTTGAATGGAAGCGACTGTTGCCTTTGCCGCTCTGAGCTTATCATTAAAAATCTCTATAGCAAAGATGAATATTATAAATGAACCCACTTTCACATTCCCTATCAATGAGTGAGCTATTATAGGACAGTGTACAACTTACAATTATCTAGGTTAGATTTGGTTAGATGCTTCTTTATCATTTTCTTATCATATTACAAAGTTACAATCAAAGGTCAATGCGAAACTTGAATTTCTGTATACAAATCCTTCCTTCTTCACTCATGCTGCAAAACTAACTTTGGTGCACATGACTATGCTTCTGTCATTTGACTACAGTGATACTGTTTGTAAACTGCTGTATAAAAGTACTCTTCAGAAGCTTGATGCTCTGTACCATTCAGCTCTCAGATTTTTTTACAAATGCCCCCTTTAGAACTCATCACTGCTCACTTTACTCTGTGGTTAATGGGTTCTTCTTACAAACTTGTCACAGTTTACACTGGTTCACACTCGTTTACCAAACCCTCATTGGTCAATGACCATCCTACCTGCTAAATTTGATACAGATTAGATGTACAGCAGTGCAAATTAATAGAAATGCAATTACGGAACACGTACATGTATCAGTAATAACATTTAATCTGTAATTCTTAAAAGCCGAGATATGTGTGTTTGTGTGTGTCTTGTATCCCCTTTTTCCTTAAGTAGCTTAACTTGTAAATAAGTAAATAAGTATGTCTTTTTTGACTTGACTTGCTTACTTAAAGATTAAAATAAAAAAGAAAAACTCTCAGCACTGAGAATGGTCCACCAGCCATATCATACCTGCTATTTGATGGTCCTGACCATTGAAGAATGAGGTGAATGGGGGTTAAAGTATGGACTACAGATGGAAACAGAATGGCTGCAGATGGACTAAGGCCTGTAATTGTAGAACTACAAAATGCTCCTGTATAGTCAGTGGAGCTGAGAGAATGAACATTGAGTGTGGAAACAACGTGGTGTTATCTTAATATTATGGCTGATTGTTGCTTAATGAACTAAGATATCATTCTGCTGTTTTACAAATGAATTAAAATTGTTTTTTTTTCTTGATATTTTAAAGCGGTCACGACTGTCCCTGCGTTGCTCTCATTAAAAGCAGGCTACGAGTTCTACTATTATTGCCAGTCTCAAAATAAAATTGCATAAATAAAGAAGCATGTTTGTTTTCCTCTTACAAATGTCAAACTTTAGTGTCAATAATACTTGACTCTTAGGACTGTTAGGATGTCCAGTGAGACAAACCCATGAGTAGTTAAAAAAATGTATTGGTGGTTTCCGTGACTCAAAGAAAGCTTTCATACTCCCAGTGTGGGGCAGAGGGGAAGATCTACCTAGTGGACAGAATTGGAAGTTACGAATTTAAGATGAAAAAATGACACAGAGAGAAAAAGAAAGTCTTTCAGGCTTCTGATGAAAGAAGGACACCACACAACATACTCTACAAACATTTGGCTTTTTCACAAACAAAGGTTTTTACATTCAGAATTTGATCCAATATTGTCAGTGGTATTGTTTTATGCTTATAATCAAGTGGAAAATTGTACACTGATTTGTGTCATAAATTTAACAGATAGAGGCAGACCTTGAAAGGCAGTGACTGGACTGAACCTCATAACCTGAAGGTATCACAGAACCTAATGCCTATTTAAATTGAGTGGAAATCATCTATGACACTGAGTACTGCACCAGTGTTAGAGCAGTAAGCATAGCTCTTGCCTTGGCTGTGAATCAGGCAGGCTGGTTAAGTGATTAATACCAAGCTGCAATCATCCAGACATCACACTGGGCTTCCTTAATCATGAATACTCTTGCAATAATTGTCAGTGAACAGGAAGTACTGTCTAGAAGTCACTGCCATTAAATGATTCAAGTAAATAGTTCCCAGAGACCAAGTCTGGAAACAAACTTTTATTTTGGCAGCTATACATGTTTCAATGTATTTGGTGGTTTACATTTTTCAACATACTCCTTTAGAACAGCACTGTGGCGAGGTAATTTATTGCCAGCAATTTTTTTAGATTCATGTTTGATGAGTGTGCCATGTCAGTGTAATTGTGTAAAATGGAAATAGCTGGTGTCATTGACAAATTAGAAAGTAATGCTGAAACATTATTGCAATAAAAAATTAATAATATTAATAATAATAACAATAATAATAATAAACAAATTATCCACAACTCTTTAAAAAAAACAAAGATGAGTCTCATGCTGTGTAAAATGAATTCTTTGCCCACTGCTTCATTGAGAATCGACCTAATTCAGCTGCCTTTCAACTTCTTGTTGTCCAACCTGACAGTTTTTCATCCGGTGCTCAATATGGCCTCCAAACCGCTTCAGCTGACATGTTAGTTGGGGAGCTGCTGTGGCTTCCCTCTGCCTCAACAACAACATCGCTCTGATTAGGCAGTGAGGGGTGGAGGAGGGCAGAGCCTGTGGAGGCATTGGTGCACGGGGGAAGGATACGTGGTGGTGAACGTTCTCCACCACCCCCCGGCATCATGGAGAACTGGTAGGATCCTGATGTGGTGCTGTAGTATAGGTGATAGGGTGAGGAACTAGCCTGGAAGGGTCCACCTTGGCCCTGGGAGGAGCTGGCAGGATAGGGTGGTGGAAGGTAAGTGTGATAGCGACCAGTGGGGGCAGTCATGGCAGACATGCCGATGCCGATGGCATTGGTGACAGGGGTTGGGGTGTAGGTGAAGGCTCCGGTGGGGTAGGGAACACGGGGGTCAGTGAAGCGGCTGTCAGGGAGAGAGGGGATGGAGGAGAAGGAACGCTCTAGACCCACACGAGGGTCAGTGAATGCTGTCAGGTCTGGACCTGCAATTAAGAAATGTTTTTGTTCAGTCAGAAAACTGATTAATTAAAAAAATTAATTTTTATAGTTATCATTTGATTTGAAAAGCATCCTTTGGAAAAACTCCTACAGAATTACAGGTTTTCACAAATGCATGCATGTTTGCAGTCACATATTAATCACAGTATTCATGCATATCCAATCAAAAACATTTGTGGAATTTTTGTGGAATCATTTGAACAGCTGTCCTTCATATTGTGTAAAAAACATGATGAATGGACCAAAAGAAATTCACCAGAATTACCTGGAATAAAATCTTTTTACATTGACATCCATCTAAATATAAGGAGGTTTTTTTTTCAAGACTCACTTGCAAACATCCACATCTGCAAAATGCTAAAATGCTAAACCACTAAAAAGGTATAATAGGTCAAATATTATGGGTATTCATAGGTATTATATTCACCATTGCTTCTATAGAAGTCTCCACTCTAGGAGACTACAGATATAAAAACACTATAAAAACAGTCCTGCTGCTTCACTGCTCACTGCTTGGAGGGTTTTATACCCCTCTAGCCATTTGGAATGATGAGTTAAGACTCCCCATTTCATTTCATGCTTTTCTATAGTGATTATAAAAGCTGTGTGTACATATCTGAACATTTATTTTCTTCTGCATATATGAAAACAGTTGAATAGATTGTACCCATGAAGAGTGGGTTCGCTTGAACTTCTATGTATCTGATCATTATATACAAACTTTTACAATAAAAACAAGCAGGGTCTGTTCAGTTACCTATTGATTATGCCTCAATAATATATCAGTTTCATATGTAATATGAAAACAAGCTGCTTTAGAGCTTACAGTGTATGGGATTGCGGCTGGGGGAGATGGGTGTTGCTGGGTGAACAGCTGGAGCAGAAATAGGGCCCAGGTAAGGGTAGGACTGTTCATAAGACCAGGATGGAGATGTCTGCATTTGTCTGGAATCTGAATGACAAGGAGATTAAGAAAATATCAGGACAGAATTGTTTTTAGTCATTTGGGAAATGAGCATACAATTTGGTGAAGTTTTCAAGTGGAATTTTAGTGTATTCTTGTTTATTACAAGACTTCAGCTGCTCAAAATCAGTGGATCAACATTGTATTGCCCTGCATTACATTGTCTTGCTGAAATAACCATAGACTTCCTGAAATCCCAATATTCACCTCAATTAAAGAGTACCTTCTTCTCACATATTCAAGTCATCCATGCCAAGGGCACTGATGTACCCCATGCCATGACAGATGTTTCAACTTTCACTTTTATTAGTGATAAGAGTCTTTCTCTTTTGTTTTGACACAGAGATTTTGATGTCTCTCATAAAGATATAGCTCATCTGAACATAGCACTGGTTTCTTTAAACCATCTGCAATCCGCTTGGGCCTAGAGATTTCGGCCACATTCCTGCATGGAAATAGTGAATGGTTTTCTACTTGCAAAATTGAGTTTCAGGTTTCATTTCTTGAAGCAGTGACAGACTACTCTAAGTGACAATGGTTTTCTGAAGGGTTCTCAGGCCCATGCAGCTATATTTATCACAGTAGCATGACAGATGCCTAGGCATGCTATCTGAGGGTTTGCTATTCACACAAACTTAGCAGTGGTTTCCAGCCTTGCCTTACATAACCTGAGATGTCCCTTGATACCTGAATTTTCACATTATTATATGTGAAATCCCTAAATCCTTTGCAATGAATGCCTTGGGTGCATGTTCTTTTTTGATTCATTTTTATATTACACCTACATTTAATGAAATGTTTCAACTTTGCATAACTTAAATATTTTATATATATTTTAACTGCTATTTTGTCACAGTGCCCCATTTTCTGGCTTGTTTTGGAATGATATTAAATTCAAAATAGTTTAAAAAGTTTGTTTAAAGTAACAAAACCATACAATTAATTTGTTTGGTGAAAACAATTGAAATCTTTTCTTTGTACGCTTGTCCATTAAACAAAAATCAATATTTAATATTTAAATTAATTTATTGTAATGCATTTAGTACATTACACAATGTCCCATTTTTTGAGTTTTGATTTATATATTTGAATATACATATACAATATGGTTAGTTCAAAATAATAGTGAAAAACCTTCTTAACATAGGTTAATGTAAATAAAAAAAAGGATAATATTTATTAGTCCCTTCTTCAAAACATTGTTAAAAAAAATGTTAAAAAAAGGAAAAAGAACAACTAAATTATAGAAGATTTTAATGATTTCTATTAACAATGATGATATAAAGATTTGTACTCTAATTGCCTAGCAACAGTTCTTTGGCCAATGCTGAATTAGCAGGTGGAGACATGGCCCCCAACTCTATGATTCAGCAACAGGTCACTCAGTTACTGAGGAACATATAAAAAAACATATCATAAATCATTTGAAACTGATCAGCTATCTCTGATATGCTTTGTACTTTGATCCTACAACAACATCAAGGGCAAGAATAAAATCAATAAAAAGTGGCCAAAACGAGCAGAAGGACATATTAACTGAGCATGAAGTCTGGAACTTTTTGCTCTTCTTTCTCTCTTCATCTGTCTCTCTCATTTCCCTGTCCCTCTACTGCTTCACTATGTGTTTTTCTCCCTACCTACCCTCTTTTGACAATGCTTCTTCACTCTTTCCTTTTTTCACTTTCTTTCATTCCCTTTCCCCTTTCACCATTCTTCTATCATTACTTCCCTCATTTCTTTCCTGGTCTCTTACTTTTTTACCCTCTTCTCCGTCATTCTCTCTCACTTCTACCTCTTTTCTTTCTCTCTGGCTCCATTGCTCCCTATGGTCTAATAAATGCTTGTTGATAGCCTGCAGACTTCCAGACAGAAGGGGAGGGCGAGCCATCAGAGAGGAAGCAAATTACACAAGGCGGCCAAAAACTTAGTTTGGGCCGTTTCAAGTGGAGCCAGAGTGCGGCCCGCTGCCAAATCAACCCCAAACCCACCCCCCATCCCCCCAAGGCTCCTTTCAGAAGCTCCCCTCTTTCCTGCCGTTCCTCCCCAGGCCCAGCACTTCTGATCTGGGGCAGGAGTCACACATGGCTGGGTGGGCGGCTGGAGGCGGATTCGGGCATCCGGTGCCGATGAAGTCTCATTCACTTTTTTACTGGTCTCCCACACACAAACACACACATGCAACATACTAGATGCAAAAGAAGCTGAGACAGAGAGAAGGCTGGGCGAAAACACGCGCACACACACACACATACTGTCATTTGAAGAATGAAAAGCAAAATGGTGAGTGGGATCGTAGTAGATGTAGGTTGAGCAAAGAGTTGGGAGATATGGCAAAGCGATAACATCATGATACACAATAGGTAAGAATACATTATTTTTGAAAAGAAGCAGACAACAAAATGAAATGGATGCATTCATTTAAGGTAACCAGTAGTAATTATGCTCTCTTTCAAAGTCAGGGTAATTTAAATATAGAAAGTCATACTTAAAGTAATTGCTGACTTAAGTCATGTAAGATTTTTGATGCAATTTAATAAATATACTTATACTACTCACCTAGATTTACTGCATGCACATACACAAACACACACACACACACACACACACACACACACACACACACACACACACACACACACACACACACAGCTGGCATGGAACCTTAACATTACATAGGTTTTTCACACTCATTCATTCATTCATTCATTATCTGTAACTGCTTATCCAATTCAGGGTCGCGGGGGTCCAGAGCCTACCTGGAATCATTGGGCGCAAGGCAGGAATACACCCTGGAGGGGGCGCCAGTCCTTCACAGGGCAACACAGACACACACTCACATTCACTCACACTACAGACACTTTTGAGTCGCCAGTCCACCTACCAACGTGTGTTTTTGGACTGTGGGAGGAAACCGGAGCACCCGGAGGAAACCCACGCGGACACGGGGAGAACACACCAACTCCTCACAGACAGTCACCTGGAGCGGGAATCGAACCAAACCAGTGACTGCGACACTACCTGCTGCGCCACCGTGCCGCCCTTTTTCACACTCTCTTTTCTTTAAACAAAAGATAGCACAATGCATTTTCTTCTCTTCTGATATAAATATTATATCATTTTCCAGCTTTGATTTGTTACAGAATCAATATCCGACCTAGCATTTTCAGCTCAATATTGATGATATTTTAATTAGTGTAATTAGTGTAAATTAGTGTGGCCTTGCTTGCACACACGTTTTCCGTTCTGCCCATAAATTTTCTGTTAAATTTGTGTCAGGGATTTGTTTCACCAGACTAAAGAGAATATCTTTTATATTGTCTTTATTTTATGCTGTGAAGAGGGTAATTGTGAGTTTTAATTACTTCAAATTAAATACACAAACTTATAACTGCAACTTATGACTTTAACTGCATCTTCCACTGAAGATATCCATAAACTGTGTAAGATTTTTTTTAAAAGAGTAAACACACCACTACCATTGATACTTATCAACACACCAAAACATTTTTTGAATGTGCTGCCAAATTTCAAACTCTACTTCCTAAAACTTCAGTCATGCAGTTAAAAACACACTCTTTCACTTTGTTAGTGCAATGCCAACTACATTCCACACACACACACACACACACACACACACAGAGTTCCTTATTTTGGCAGAAATAAGGACACATCAAAGCTTGCTCTCAAAGATCAGAACGCCAATTCACACACACACACACACACACACACACACAAGCAAGCTCATGGCCCCAGCTGCTCCTGATTTTCTATAATATGAAAATAAAAATACAGAGAAACAGGCACGCACAGAGAGCTCTTGAATGACTTAATAACTTAATGGCTCCGTTCCCGCAGCTATTTCTGGTGGCGGGAGCAGAGAGGATAGAGCAGCACGCGGCAGGAAATAGTGTGTTCCACCAGTCTGCACAGACACATACATAAACACACACAACCCAGCACAACTTTGCCACCATCTTTCAGTCTTCCACATCATTCTAATCTCACTTCATCCCTCACTCACTTCTCCATCTGATACTTTTGTCACCTTATTTACCATCTACTTTACTCTCTTTTTTTCTGCTGTCTTTCATGTGATCACACTGTGTGGTTATCAGCACTGTGGAGTGTCACATGAGGAAAATATATGTTAAGCTGTAAATCTGAGCAATAAACTGCTTTATTTTGAAATATAACAACAAAAACAACAACAAAAAAATTATGCTAAAGCTATTTATATACATATACAATTTTCACATTCAAACTAACATTAGGAAAATTGGTATATTTAAGGTGATTCGCTGTAAAAGATCCCTCAGAAAATCAGTAAAGTCTCTAATTTTACCGGTGATGTTAAAACATTTGCTTGTACATAAAATAACTTATTTTGACATTGTCCTTTTCTAGATAAATATCTAGTCAATATTTGATCATATTTACACGTAAGTTAACATATCCTCTACAGGGAACAAATATATTTTTGGCAAATTGTAGTTCAAAATGTCTGCTGATATATTTGCTGATATAAAATAAAACATAAAATTTAAAAACTGTAACATTTATTTATATTTATTTATATCCGTTTATTGTTAGCATTAGTTTTATTTTGAATTGGGGATTTTTACATATGGCTGCTTCCTGTCAGCTGACTCTCACTTCCCTTTTTCCCTGACCTGCTTCCTCCAAGCATACATATGCAATATCTCTTTCTTTTTCTTGTTCACACTCTCTCACAATACACATGTTTAGGCACACACAAACACACACATACACACCTTACTCCTATTTACATTCCCTCAGAGAGGAACAGAAAGTAACAATTTCTCTTAGAGACACGGGCCCTCCTGCTAAACTTGACACGTTAGGAAATGCCCAAAACAATGAACAAAAAAAAAAAGGCAGAAGTGCTATTAGCATGCTAATACAATATTTAGCAGTTCCTTGAGTGAGACAAAATTCCCAGAAAAGAGGAAATGGCTTACATTTTGTGAAAAAAAGATATAAAATCCTAAAGAAGCATTACTCACTTTTCACATTAAGTATCTACACACACTTACTGGACTAAATGTGTTACCAGCATGGTGATGTGGCACACACCACAGATGAGTTTTGTACAGCCACTGTGAAATCATTTATTCTATAAACCTTTAATGAAAACAATATGAGGATGCAGTCTTTTGCACCCAGGAATGTGAATGAAGCATTTCAAGCCAAAACGGATGACAAGTTACTACTTCTTTCAAACATTTAAAGACTCTTGGCAAAGGTATCAAGGACTAAAAGCTTCCACTTTCATCACACTCTAACGTGTACTCTGTGTGTGTTTGTGTGTGTCTGTGTGTGTGTGTGTGTGTGTGTGTTTGTCTCTGTGTGTGTGGTACCAAGTTCAGGCATGCTCACCTAAGTTCCAATCAAAGGTGCCCTTGTTCTTTTCATTTGTTATGTCTGTATATTAGATGGTGTATTGAGAAATGCGTGTCCATACATCCCCTCAGGTCACCCAGCAGGAACAAATTAGGCATCAGACTCACATAGACATATTCCAAAATAGAAAAACAATAAATTATGAAGAATAAACTGGGCCATTTACCCATCTACTTCATTCAAATTCTCATTTTCTTTCTCCTTAACATGTTTTTAAAGAAGTCAGTTTTAAAAAGTGATTTTCTGTGAAGCTAAGTTGCAAGTAAATGTTATGGATTTATTATTTATTTATTTTGAAAATTGGGGAAAATATTACATGTTATTCTCTTATAAGTTATTCTCAAAATATTGTAACACTGTGTCACTATATTTATAGTTGTGAGATATTTGAAAATTAATTATTAATTAATTCATTGTCTGTAAATGCTTATCCAGTTTAGGGTCATGGTGATATTTGAAAATGACTATACTAAATGCTTAACACATATTCAAAACACAATACTCAACATTTGCAAGCTCTACAATCTGTTTGAATGTTTGAAACTGGTGCATTCTGTTTACAAAGCCCCAATGTCTAATTGGTTATAAAAACTGTCTCAGTCCGGTATGCTAGGCTTTCTCTTGCTCTGCTTATGGCAGAGCAAAGGCATCTTGAGGTTTTTAAGACAACAGTCAGAACACCAAACATTGAAAAGCAGGAACCAAGATGAAGATATTATTATCTGTTCCTCCACCATGGGTGGGTAATATTGACTTATTTTTGCTGTTTAGGATTATTTAAGGTGGAATGTCTCCAAATTCAGGACAAACATGTTTGCTATAATTAATTTTGATTTAATTTTTTAAAATGTTGGTAACTCACCAGGAATCTGACTGTGTGGGGGACTGCTGAAAGGTGGTGTGTTGAGGGTGGCCCGAGGGTTTGGAGCAGCACCCTGATGGGGACTACACCTCATGGCACTCCGTCTCAGCTGCTCTGAGAAGGCCAATGCTCCAGGCTTTACAGCTTCTTCTAACTTTTGTCTGTGGCCTACACACACACACAAATAAAAAAAAACACTTGATTACACTACCGTTCAAAACTTTTGAACAATAATTCAAAATCAATTATAATTCAGATGAATGTAAAAATTTACTATAACCATGTTACCAAAAATGCTGGGATACTTTGTAAAATGCAAATAACAAGAATAATTAACAATCACTTGTTAATTCACATAAATATTGATTTAAATAAAAGAAGTGTAAAAAAATATTCACAGTGCTTTCACTGATCAACTTGATTGTTTTTTGTTAATATAAACCAATTTGTAATTTGATGCCTATAAAATATGGGACAAATATATGGTTATCATTGTTTCACACTACCTTTCCTTTTAATTAAATTTTCTAATGGTTTGAGAACTGAGAATGACAAATTATTGCTTGTGGAATTATTTCCCTTTATTGTTTTTTTGGTCATTTGTGTTTTTCTGATCAATGCAGACAGATCTGCAGGCAGGCCAGTCAAGCGCGCACACACCCTGTGTCTACAAAATCATGTTGTTGTAGTACATGAAGGATGAGGCTTGGCATATTTTGTTGAAGTAACCATGGACTTCCCAGCAAAAGACATTACAATGATGGCAGCATATGTCTCTCAAACATCACAATAAACACCTCCAAATGAATGGTGTCTTCTTACAAATTGCCCATACACTGGGCACAAAGTAACAGATATTAATAGATATTTGCTTTTGTACTATTACCTAAGTATAGAGTACTTTAATCTAATTATTTTACTTAAATATGGTTCCATGGGCAGCATGGTGGTGCAGCAGGTAGTGTCACAATCAAACAGCTCCAGGGGCCTGGAGGTTATGGGTTCAAGTCCCACACCAGGTGACAGTTTAGTGTTCTCACTGTGTCCGCGTGGGTTTCCTCTGGGTGCTCTGTTTTCCTCCCATGGTCCAAAAACACTTGTAGGCAGGTGGATTGGCGACTCAAAAGTGTCCATAGTTGTGAGTGAATGTGTGAGTTTGTGTTGCCCTGTGAAGGACTGGCGCCCCCTCCAGGGTGTGTTCCTGCATTGCGCCCAATGATTCTGGAAAGGCTCTA